>NW_012099021.1:279384-301405 GCF_000951045.1 Mandrillus leucophaeus
GGGTAGTTGGGGAATGAGGAGGGGGCACTACCTTTTGACTCTTCAAGTGTAGACTGCAAGAGGGTCTCACACGACATGGACCATGGCAGGCCTATGGCTTCACTTCACTTACCAGTCTCCACTCTTGTCGATTTCGAGTGTGATTGCTACCAGTGACGCATGGTGCTGGGAACGGTGGTTGGCCTCCATATGCAGGGACTTGGGCTGTTGCACTGGGTTTAAAGCTGTAGGATCCCAGAGGGCCCCTGAACGACTTCCCTGCATCTGCCTCCTTTTCCTTCTCCTGAAGCTCTGACATCTGATTCCCTATTGGCAATTCTCAAAAAGGACTCTATCATGACCCCTGCTTCATAATAGAAAGCTAGGTCTTTGGATGGGTCAGAGATATAGCTACCCAATTAATTCTAATAAGCGGAGCTGGGGCCTGCATTTTCACAGCCCAGCAGGGGCAAGAGTGACGATGGCTTAATTTTTGTTTTTTTTTTGTTAACAATATCCCAAGAGTTGGGCGGGCCTCGTTTGCTGTTCTTGAGATTTCCACTTGTAGATTGAAGAAGTCCTGGTGTTTCAGGGACCAGATGGTGGAGAGGAGGTGTCTTTGGAGCCAAATGGAGCAGTGGAACAGTTCGAATGACTTTGTTTTAAGGGGAAACTCTTGAAGGAATGGGGCCTACTTTTTGCTATACCCCAAGGTGATGCAAGTACCCCCAGGTGATACAAGATTTAGTTCCCTTGAGAAGGGTGCTAAGGTTATAGCACTAGCCCCTTACCAACTGTCTTTAGACACAAGCTAAAGCAGTGCCAAGTCCATGGTGAAATGCAACAGACTCCGACTGCTTTAGAGAGAGAAACCAGGTGGGCATCATAGCAGGGTTCACATGTAGAGAGTGGCTGACAGCAGCGACACTGTCTCTCTCTCCTAACACAGGCAAATGTAACACAAACTCTCACACAACTCAGTGGTAAAGCACCAAGAACAGGGCCTTGTTTTTACACAGCACATGCATAAGAAATACTTGTTTTTCTCAGCTCCCTGTGTCTCTGTGTGTGCGTGTGCGTGTGCGTGTGTGTGGGGCCTCTGGGAGAGGAGCCTCAGGGTGGCTGTACTGTATTTTGCACCCTCTTCCTCCTCCTCCTGCCCCGCACAGGTGGACTGAGCAATGCAGAGGGATTCTGTCCCCACTGGGCAGTGAATTTGCTGGAGCTAAAGGGCTTCCTTACCACCCCCCAACACACACGCTGGCCACAGTGGGTCAGACATGGGCCCACATGCTGTCTTTCTGTTTCCCAGGGAGAAGGATGGCATCCGGAAGGCCCGTGAGGTCCTGATGCGGTTGGGCCTGGACCCGACTCAGGAGGACTGCGTGGCCACTCGCCGGATCTGCCAGATTGTGTCCACGCGCTCCGCCAGCCTGTGCGCAGCCACCCTGGCCGCCGTGCTGCAGCGCATCAAGGAGAACAAAGGCGAGGAGCGGCTGCGCTCTACTATTGGGGTCGACGGCTCCGTCTACAAGAAACACCCCCAGTGAGTCAGTGTGCAGGGCCTGGAGACACAGAGTTCCTGGAGCACCTGGGGCTGAGTGACTCCTCATGCCAGCTCCATTTTGCATTTCAGGGGCGGTGTGGCGGGACCATGGAGCTGAGGGTCTTGGACTAAAAGTTCCCGCCTGGGCAAGGGGGAATGGGAGGGAGTCATATCTGGCACGGGTGGAGGTGATTTCTGAAGGCTACCAATGACTCGGGCTCTCCGCAGAGCTCCTCTGCCTGCTGGGCACTCTCTTTGCCATCCTCTTTTTTATGCGTTATTGTTCCTGTCTTTACTCTTAGAATTCTTGGTGATTCCTGCAGGTGCTATGTCCTCTGCCAGGGGCCACCCCAGCCCTGGCTGACCTTGGTATTAAATTGATCCTGCCCTGTCCACATTTTGATCCCTCAGGTCATAGGTACCAGAATGTTCACATTTCAGCTGAGACCTAGAAGATGTCTCTCTTTTGTGCCCTACTTATTTCCCCATCATTTTCACCTAATAAGAATGCCAGGTCAATGTGCCTTCGTTTTCTTAACTGGTTGGTGCAGGAGGACTCAGCCCTGAGATTCCCTGTTCCTACTCAGTGATGCAAAAACTTGAGTGTGCACGTGAGTCACGTGGGAACCTTGTTAGGAGGCAGATTCTGATCGGAAGGTCTGGGGTGAGCCTGAGATCCCGCGTCTCTCACAGCCCCCAGTGAGGCTGCAGCCCACAGATCACACTTGGAGTAGGAAGGCCCTGGAGACCATGACTCCAAGTGGCCACTACCCAGAGAGTTCCTGGCTGAACACAGCCATTGTCTTTAGCTGTGCAGACACCTTTGGGATCGTTGGCAGAAACTGGCGAAAGAGAAGCTAAAGTCCAGAAGAGCATCTCTAGCTTTTAATTTTGGGCCCTTCCCAGACAGCAGCTAGTGAAATAGTGATGGAACAAGACAAGTAGGTGGCATCAGAACCACCTCATACCACAGGGCTGCTCCAGCAAAGAGGCTGATGGTACCATGTTGGGCAGAGGAGCAGTGGCCAGGGGGCCTTCTTCAGTGAGGAAGAGGAGGTCTTGTGTGACTGCATGTAGGGCACAGTGGCTTATTAGAAGGTCTTTTCCTTTCAGTGGTGGGGGTGAACCAATCCCAGTGGTCATAGTTGATATGTTCTTCTAGTGGTTCCTAACTTGGGAGAGTGGAGAGAGGATATTTAGGGCGGCACCCACTCCTGCAGGTGCTTTTTGGCATTTGGGCTAAGGCGGTGGGCAACTGTCTAACCATTTGCACCATTGACCCTAACCATGGACACCTGTCTCTTTATCCGCCCTGGGGAACTACAGTTTTGCTAAGTGTCTACATAAGACCGTGCGGCGGCTGGTGCCCGACTGCGATGTCCGCTTCCTCCGCTCTGAGGATGGCAGTGGCAAAGGTGCAGCCATGGTGACAGCAGTGGCTTACCGGCTGGCCGATCAACACCGTGCCCGCCAGAAGACACTGGAGCCTCTGCAGCTGAGCCATGACCAGCTGTTGGAGGTCAAGAGAAGAATGAAGGTGGAAATGGAGCGAGGTCTAAGCAAGGAGACTCATGCCATTGCCCCCGTGAAGATGCTGCCCACCTACGTGTGTGCCACCCCTGATGGCACAGGTATGCGGCAGGGTTGCCACCTGGCTCACATGGTGGGCCTCTGTCCTAGTGTTGATGCCCTGGGAGGACTCCCTTAGCATTAGCATTGGACATTTGAACCAGAACACATTTCTTCAGCTGTATTACTAGGGAGTTCTGATCTTTGATAAACTCAGACAAGGTGCTCCTCTGCAAACAGTAATAATTGCCAATACTTATTCAATACTTACTGTGTGTCGAAGCACTTTATGTGTATGAATTCATTTAATCTTTGTTAACTTAAAAAATATTAGCAGTTAATTTTATGTATTGACCTGTGTTTGACAGAAAACTGAGGCGCAGAGAAGTTAAGACAGCTGCCTAAATTCACGCAACTAGAAAATGTCAGAGCTGGGATTCAAACCCAGGAATTCAGGTTCTAGAATCTGCTCCTGCAATCACCACGTTGGTCTGAGTCAGGGTTGGCAAACTATGGCCCATGGTCTGAATGTGGCCCACCACCTGTTTTTGTACATAAGATTTTATTATTACACAGCCATGCCCATCTTACTGTTGTTTTACACTGTCTTGGCAAAGTTGAGTGGCGGCAGCAAAGACTGCGTGACCCACAGAGCCTGAACTGTTTGCTGTCCAGGCCTTTACAGAAGAAGATTTCTGACCCCTGCTGTAACTCTTGTACCCTCAGAAATGGTGGTCTTATTCCAATTCAGAGAAGATAGTCGATGAGCAGGCCAGCATAGCACAGTTGGTAGAGGTTCCAGAGACAGAGACTGGGATTTGGTCCCTGCTCTACCCTGTCCTGGTTGTATGGCCCTGGGCAAGTGATTTAACCTATCAGCTGGATCCCAATCATCCTTAAGAGAGGAATGCAGCGTCTTCCTCTCAGGGCTTCCTAAGGATTGAATCAGGACTGTGTGTGAGGCACGTGGCACATTGTAATTGTCCAACAAGGGAGGGTTTTCTCATTTTAAAAGATTTCCCTTCAGCTTCCTTCAGGGAGCTGGACTCTTCTTCTGTTCCTTCTGTATTCTAGAATGTAATATAAGCTGGCATTTGATGGAACAGGAATGGTGTATTTGGATAGTTTTAAGTGTACTGTCTCAGCATTCCCCATGTTCTGTCCCAACTTACCACCTCCCTGGGCTTACTTTCCAGAGAAAGGGGACTTCTTGGCCTTGGACCTTGGAGGAACAAATTTCCGGGTCCTGCTGGTGCGTGTTCGGAACGGGAAGTGGGGTGGAGTGGAGATGCACAACAAGATCTACGCCATCCCGCAGGAGGTCATGCATGGTACCGGGGACGAGGTGAGCAGGGCGGCGCCTCCAGGAGGGGGCCCCTGGTGGATGTCACCTCTTGCCTTCAAGGACAGTGCTTTCTCTGCTTGTCTGTGACCCTGGGGAGGGCTAGTTGGACCCAGGGCTCCAGCCTGGTCTTGACTCAGGTTTGTGCCTGAGCTTGCATTTCTTCTGGGTGGAAAGAAACATTGAGGTCTTGTGCGGGCCCTGCTGGGGGGAGCCTGCCCTGCCCAGGGCCCCTCCCTCAGTGTCCTAACTTCTCCCTGCAGCTCTTTGACCACATTGTCCAGTGCATCGCGGACTTCCTTGAGTACATGGGCATGAAGGGCGTGTCCCTGCCTCTGGGTTTTACCTTCTCCTTCCCCTGCCAGCAGAACAGCCTGGACGAGGTAATAACACCTTCCTGGAGGGCTCCCCTGAGGGCTTTATTGACTCTAAACCAGCCAGGTATGGAGCAGGGGAGAAAGTTGAGCTAAGACTAAGGAAAGAAGGACGTGAGTGACTAGTAGTGGGGAGGGACCCCTCGATGGGAATGAGTAGGTTGAGGCTGGTGGAGGTTAAGTAGGTGAGCTCAACTGTGACAGCCTTTGGGGCAATGATGATGATGTTACTCAATGTTAACAACTGCCCGGCATGGTGACTCACACCTGTAATCTCAGCACTTTGGGAGGCTGAGACAGGATTGCTTGAGGCCAGGATTTCAAGACCGGCCTAGGCAACATAGGAAGGCCCCATCTCTACTGAATATATCATTTTTAAGCACTTACTTTATGCCAGGTACTATGTTAGACTTCTTATGTGCATTATCTCATTTAACCCTCACAGCAACCATATAAGAGACGTGTTTGAATACCCATTCTACAGAAAGGAAAATAAGCCCTACAGAGGTGCTGGCTATCTTGCTCCAGGTCATAATAGCTTGGGACTGGCCAAGCCAAGATTTGGATTCTGGGTTCCTGATGCCTGAGGCTGTGCTCTCAGTTATGCTGTGGGGCTCCTGAGGCCCTTGTTATGGGATCAGGGCATTTTCATGCCATCTCCTGCTGTTTGGATACCCCGGCTCTTCTCCGGTCTCATCTTTGCTTCTCACTCCTCTTCAACTTACCTTGGGTGTGAAGTAGGTGCGTGAGGATCTGGCACTCCCGGATATTCTGGACATGAGTGCCCCGGGAAGTGGAGAACTGAGTAGGCAGTGCTGGATCTGCTGCTGATGACTGGTAGCCCTGAGCATTAGGTATCAGGAGACTGTTTTTAAGCAGTTGTGTCTCCGTCTCAGTCATGAAGAAGCGCATGTGCACGCTGCCAGTGTGTGGTATGTTGCACATGCCACTGCTAGGCAAAAAAGGCATGGCTCCTACCTTTAGATGCTTACAAACAAGCTGGACTGACGAAGCAAGCTCAGAAAAGGAAGAGCTGCTGTTTGGAATGTGGCCCTAATGGGATGGATACTGAAGCCCCCAGGACAGGTAGTGAGACAGATGTTGTTAATCTGAGTGCACACCTGGGGGACATCAGGACTTGGAACAAGTCAGAAGAATGAGTTGGTGGGAAAGAAAAGCGAGCAGGCTGCCCAGTGTGGAGAGGGGCATGTAGGTGGGAGCAAGTGACAGAAAGAGCTGGGCCAGCACAGAAAAGCCTACCCCAGTGACAAGGAAAGACCAGCATTTCCCATAGGGTCCCTGCAACAGTGGCCCTCTACTTGCTTCACTGAGTTCTGTAAATGCCTCCTTCTCCTCCTTATCTGAGAGAATTCCCCAGGTGCACTAGTGTAATTAAGGTTTTAAGAAATTCTGCAATAAAAATTCTGCTTAGTCTGGTATTTCTCAACACCTATTAATATTCATCTAGTGTTAACCAGACCAGCATTGCTTTATGCCTCATGTGGACAAATACTTCTGTACTATTTAATGGACCATTACTTATGATAACAAATGTTAGAAACAAACTTGTTCAATAGTGAGATAATAGTTAAATAAATTCTGACCCACTTATTGCCTAGTATCAGCCACTAGTTATTTGTAAGAAATTTCAATCACATGAAAAAATACTGGTGGTATGACTAAAAAGTTTTAAAACTATTTTTCTTTAGAAATGGTAATCTCTTTATGATCTAGAAAAATATAAAATACAATTAACGGGATGATAAAAGCATAACACTCCAGTGTATATCCTCTTCTAGACTTCCTACCGAAATATTTTCTAGTAGATACTATCTTAACTTTTCATGCCCACAGGGTATATATTTATTTACATATTTGCCAGGGAAACCGGAAGGTGTGTTAACTGTTTCTGAATTGTGAGATTCCAGGCCATTGAATTAGGTTTTATTCTGTGTTCCAGGTTTCTGTGAGGAGCACTTGTTAGGTCTAGAGCCGTAAAAATTAAGAGCAAATAAAGCAGACATCATTTCTCCCTGTGGGCTCTGGCAAGATCCTCCTATGACTGGGAAATCCCGCCAGTGCAGAGGCCCCCGGGCTTAGAGGCCCTAGGGCTCAGTGGCCCCCCCAGCTGTGTTTCCCAGCTGCTGGCCTGGGGTGAGCCTCCCCAGCTGTTGGGGCTCCACTTGCCTTATCAGTAAGGATCACCTGAAATAATGTTATTTGAACATTCTTTAAATACAAACTGTCGTCAGAGATGTGAAGCTAACTTGTGGAGAGCTGGGTGGAGATAAGCACACACTTGTCTGGTCGTGGGTGTGCCAGCCAGTTCTCTGAGGGTATGCGCTTTGTTTTCTGAATCTCCTGGGATCTGAACACAGTGTGACACCTCCAGGTTGATGTGAATGAAATGCCAAGCTGATGGGCTGAATCCCTGAGCAGGGCCTGAAGAAATCATGCAAGTGGGTGGGTTATGACCACACAGCTCATTTATGGAAGCCGAGCTCTTGGGTAAGGGGTCTGAAGCCCTGAGGCTTGTTTTCTGGTGGGCTGTGGCAGCAGAGAGGGCATCAGGGAATAAAACCCAAAGCATTTTCCCCAGGTTCAAAGCCATCATGCATCTGCTCCCAGAGGACCATATTGAAGGCAAGGGGCCACTGAGGATGCTGAGGAGGAGCCTGGAGTTGTTTTCCTCAGTGAAAGACATGGGGTGGTGGTGAAGCCTAGCTGTCACCCAGCTGTGGGTGAAGCACTTGTTTGCCAGATGGTGGAGTTTGAAATTAGGAGACGTACACCGACCCTTCTGATGTAAAGGATAGGGACAGAGCAAACTGCTTTGCCCAGTGAGCGAAGCAAGCACACAGGAAGAAGTTGCACAGCAGGGGCAGCTGCATGGTGCTTATGAGCCCATTCACTGGGGTCAGAGGGCCTCAGGGTGCATCCTGCTTCTCTCTTCCAAGCTGTAGGCCTTGAGCAAGTCACTCCAGAGCCTCAGGTTCTTATAGTGGCCGTAAACATGACAGATGTTCCACAAGGGTGCTGTGAGGATTATATGATGTAATACATGATCTGTGCTTGGCCCAGTACCTGCTACACAGTAGGTGCTTAATAAATCCAAGTAAGTAGGAACAGTTCAGACTAATTTGTGGGTGAGATGATTGGTGACACTGGAGGATCCGTCTGACCTGGGAGCCCTTCCCTGATGTCCTCTCCATGCTAATGTGTGACTTTTAGAGCATCCTCCTCAAGTGGACAAAAGGCTTCAAGGCATCTGGCTGTGAGGGCGAGGACGTGGTGACCCTGCTGAAGGAAGCGATCCACCGGCGAGAGGTAGGAGACACATGGCACGAGGCCTGATGTGTCAGCTCCTCGATGATTGACCTGGTCTGTGTGTTCAGAAAGTGAGGGCAGCGTTAAGTGTGGCTGCATGGGTTGTTGAGTGTGCACTGTGTGTCAAGCCATGCTCTCAGCACTGGCGGTTCAGGAGTGACCACAGCAAAGCTTTATTCTATAAACAAATAAGCCCATGACCTAGTGGCAGGTGCTGTTAAGAGCTGTGAAACACACACATACACACAAGTAAAGGAGTAAAAGAATGGCTACTCCATAAGCAGAGCAGCCATGAGGGCTGCTGTTTGCCCATTTTTATGGTTATTTCTTGATTATATGCTAAATAAGGGTGTATTATTCATGCCTTCCCTTTTTAGATCATACAGAGTTTAAAAAAAAAAGAAAAGGAGTGAAGTGGAGTGAGGAGAGCAGTTGGAGCAAGTGTGCTGGCAAAGGGCACTGTTAAATAGCACGAGCGGGGAGGGTCTCTCCAAAGCGGTGACATTTAAGCCCAGACCTGAATGGAATGAGAGAGCCAGCCATGGTGTATGAGATATATTTTATATACCTATAAATCTCCCACGCAAATGTCTGAAAGGAGAATATTGGGTTCACCTGTGAACGGGGCATCTGCTTCTGCCCTCTCAGGAGTTTGACCTGGATGTGGTTGCCGTGGTGAACGACACAGTTGGAACTATGATGACCTGTGGCTTTGAAGACCCTCACTGTGAAGTTGGCCTCATCGTTGGTAAGGACCCAGACTGTCCTTTCCACATGGGGCTGCATGGCCTCGGGTGTGGGAGGGATGGTGCTGAGCAAGGCCCTGGTATCCTGTGATTGGCAGGCACGGGCAGCAATGCCTGCTACATGGAGGAGATGCGCAATGTGGAACTGGTGGAAGGAGAAGAGGGGCGGATGTGTGTGAACATGGAATGGGGGGCCTTCGGGGACAATGGATGCCTAGATGACTTCCGCACGGAATTTGATGTGGCTGTGGATGAGCTTTCACTCAACCCCGGCAAGCAGAGGTAGGCACCCAGCTGGGGCCCTGTTAAGTGTGTCCCAGGACTGGATGGCAACAAGTGATCGGAGCTTCCACAATAGCATCTCCCAGGATGCTCGTTATCATGAGATGTTAATAAAAGAGGTTTCCTTGGAAAGGGTTTCTTGTCAGATGCACCTGGAAAGTTCTGAGTTAGTAAACATAAGAAGCATCTCCCACCCCAGAGCCTAGGAGAACAGGGAACAGGTGGGAGAATACTGGAGCCTAGGTCTGGCACTCTAAGGAGAAACAAACAGAAAGTTGAAGCACCTGCTGCTGCCAGACTGCAGAGCATCTCTGGGGTGATGCAGACAGGAACAAATCCTCTCCCTCCTCCATCTTCCAGTGCCGAGCACTGGGTCAGCCCCAGTGTCACAAGACCCTGTGCATGGTAGGGGAGCAGGGTCTGAGCTGAGAGACAATACACTTCTCATTAAGATGTTGTCTGTAGTGTTTCCTAACTAGATTAATCAAACACCCTCGTTCTGCAGAATACACTTTGCAAAACATGTCTAGAATAGAAGTTACAGACTAAAATGCCTCTAGGGGCCAGGTAGGCAGCATTAATGAAGGAGGCAGGCTGGGCCAAGCCAAGATGGGGTGGCGATGGGGTATTGGTTGAAACTGGGGACATCGATTTTTTTTTTTCAAGGCAGGGTTCATGGACCAAAAGACCCTCAAGTCACTGCATAATCATGTTTAGTTCCAGTGGCCAGGACGGGGGGCCCTACAGCTGGCAGTAGTTACTTGAGTAATGATGATTAGGTCCAAGAGAATGCACGCTGAATGCCTAGTGAGGTTAAAGATTAAGACTCAGCATTCTCCCCTGCTCCGAGAAGTCTGGTAGGGTTATGGTGTGTGTTCCTTCTCGAGTTGCTTCATGAAGTTTCGAAATAAGCCTTGGAAAGGAAATGAGTTCCTTTCCCTGTGGGTTCCTTTCCGAGGCTTATTTCCGCAGGAGCCCCACCGGCCTCGGGCACTGTGGTCAGTGTTGCTGAAGTTGTGAATTAGCATGCAGAGACACCAGGGATCCTGCCCAGGTGAATCAAGTAGCAATTCCTTTTCCATCAGGGGAGTCTGCCTGTCTGCCACTTCTGATGCACTGGGTGTGACTAAGCTGGCCTGTCCTGTCTCAACACATCCCTCTACCTTCCTACTTAACCTCCATGAATGTTACTCGCATTGCAGGTTTGAGAAAATGATCAGTGGAATGTACCTAGGTGAGATTGTCCGTAACATTCTCATCGATTTCACCAAGCGTGGGCTGCTCTTCCGAGGTCGCATCTCAGAGCGGCTCAAGACAAGGGGCATCTTCGAAACCAAGTTCTTGTCTCAGATTGAGAGGTGAGAGCTTAGGGATCAGGGTAGCAGGGGGCCATGTCCTTCTTTTTTCTCACTGGCAGATAAACTGAAGGATTTCCACAGCTCAGGGCATGACTCATACAAAAGTCAGTTTAGTGGCAAACACATTCGTGTCTATAGTGTTTACTAAAAGCACATTATGGACAGTTGTCATTTTAAGGGCAAACATAGAGCATTCTCATGAAAGTTTGTGCTAAGCCTGACCTGAGGTCATGTAAAGTGGTATTGTTGGGTTTTAGACCATGTATCAAAGGTAGAAAGATACCTGCTCATAGCATGTAAATTGAAATGCACAGAGAAAGATAACCTATTAAAGCATCCACACTCGGCTTGAAAGCCCTTCCTAACTGCTGGCTGCAGTAATCAGGCAGCCAGGATTGAGTAAATGTTGCAACGTCAGGCAGTGCAGACATATGCCACACAGTGGCTCATTAGAGCAAAGCCGCCTTCCTACAGTCAAATGGTGGAAAATCTGCTCCAAATTAGAACAGTGAATTTCAGAGCCCTTTAAAAATTAATGCTATGCCATTACTCTCAGGGCAGAGAAGAACAGGAACTAGATAACTGACGTGAGTAGACCCCTCGGGCATCTGCACCAGTGAATAGAAAGATATGTTCTAGCTTACAGGTCTGTTATGTTCAAGGTGATTCCAGGCTTTTAAAATAGCTTTCTTTTTTTTTTTTTTTTTTTTTTTTTTTTTTTGAGACGGAGTCTCGCTGTGTCGCCCAGGCTGGAGTGCAGTGGCCGGATCTCAGCTCATTGCAAGCTCCGCCTCCCGGGTTTTTACGCCATTCTCCTGCCTCAGCCTCCCGAGTAGCTGGGACTACAGGCGCCCACCACCTCGCCCGGCTAGTTTTTTGTATTTTTTAGTAGAGACGGGGTTTCACCGTGTTAGCCAGGATGGTCTCGAACTCCTGACCTCGTGATCTGCCCGTCTCGGCCTCCCAAAGTGCTGGGATTACAGGCATGAGCCACCGCGCCTGGCCTAAAATAGCTTTCTTTATATAGGAGGGTTTATTTTCTTTCTATAACTTTATTTACACTTCCTTTGTAAATAGCGTACAAATACAGTTCAGGCCACCCAGAGCAGCAGAGCAGAAAGAAAGCATAAGTCTAATGCTGCTTGGTTAATTCCTGCCTTGCAGACCCATGACCAGCAGCGAGAGAATGGACATGAAAGAGCTTTGTAACTGACCACTGTGATCGACAGTGAATTTGCTTTGTTTTGAGTATCCACTTTGTAGCAGTAATGCTCTACCTCGAGAATGGAGAGTGGAATGAGGAGCTCTTTGTATTCCTGTCACCCTCAAGAAGAGTCATTGTAGTCCAGTAGGATGAGCAGTGCTCTGAATTTAGAAATGGGAACCACATTGAGGGGCCAGCTCCTGGAGAGCCAGACCCCCACAGAGCCTCCCCTATAAAGGACTCAGGACCTGGTGTGGTAGGCTACCAGCCCTCTTGGTGCATAACTGAAAAACTTGCTGTCTCCCTCTCACCCCAGTGACTGCCTGGCCCTGCTGCAAGTCCGTGCCATCCTGCAACACTTAGGGCTTGAGAGCACCTGTGATGACAGCATCATTGTCAAGGAGGTGTGCACTGTGGTGGCCCGACGCGCAGCCCAGCTCTGTGGCGCAGGCATGGCCGCTGTGGTGGACAAGATACGAGAAAACCGTGGGCTGGACGCTCTCAAAGTGACAGTGGGTGTGGATGGGACTCTCTACAAGCTACATCCTCAGTGAGTGCCTGAGCCCAGCCCTCCCTGCCCACCTTCTTTCTGTCTCTTTGTTCTTTCCCCCTTGTCTCTCTTTCCTTTGTTACTTGATAGTGAATTATCAGCCATTCCAAACAGTGTATATAATACACGTATTATAGTTTAAAGATTCACAACCAGAAATAGGCCTGTGTTTCACCCCCCATCGTCGGAAGCCCCCCTGAGCCCTTCCACATTTGTGTCCTCACACTCCCGTGCCACGGGTAAGCATTGTGCTGAATCAGTCCCTTGCTTTTCTTTTCCGCCCCCATATATCTAGGTATGCATCCATATTGTTTAGTTTTACTTATTTTTGGACCTGCCACAAATGAAATCATATGATATCTCTTCTGTGGCTGGCTTTTCTCACACAGCGTTTGTTTAAAGATGCATCCTCATTGAAGTATACAGTTGTAGTTCATTAATTTTCAGAGCTGTATAGCGTACCTTTGAGTATATTGTGGTTTTTTCTATCATTGATGTGATATTTAGGTTACTTCTAGATTTTGAGCGTTACAAACAGTGCTACTGTGAACGTTCTGGCAAACGTAATGCTAGAACTCTGAAGCAAGATTTTTTTCAACATTCTAGAGCAGGGGTTGACAGGCAACAGTCACAGACTATTATTGTACATAAAGTTTCCTGAGGATTGGGAGGGGGACAGAAGCCCAGCCACCAACCCTGGGACATGGCATCTTTAGCTTTGTAGATGGGGAGGGTGTCCTGACCCTGTTGTATTGGGACAGATCACAGCTCTCTCTTTCTCTGGTCCATATAGGAAGGATCTGTGATCACTGTGATACCCTAGCAGTGACTCTGTAAGTCTGCTTCTTTTGCCTCCAATGGCATTTTGGAGCAGATGTGGCTCTGATACGAGGCTATGTGCCTGGAAGATAGAAAATCACATTCATGAGTCCTGGTCTCCCCCTCCAGAGTTTGTGAACAGATTGTGCTCCTCTGTTAGGCACACTTGTGGCTTCCATGGCTGTCGAACTTCTCTTTCACTGATTATTAGTTTTAAGAACACAATTTGCCGGGATCTCAGACATTTGTCCCAGAGTTGAATCCCAGCTCTCCAATGGCTGATGTGATGTGGAAATTGGGCATAGTACTAGTATCTCCAAGCCACAGTTTTCTGGTACTTAATAATATATAGTAAATGTTTAATACATTATAGCTGTCATCCTTCTCCTCTTAATTATTTCTGGGTTTCCAGCATCGCTTCTTAGCTTTCCATTTCTAAGTGCAAATATAAACCAGTCATGGCTAAGATGGTTTTTCTTGTGTCTTCCTCCCACCTTTTCCAGCTTTGCCAAAGTCATGCATGAGACAGTGAAGGACCTGGCTCCAAAATGTGATGTGTCTTTCCTGCAGTCAGAGGATGGCAGCGGAAAGGGGGCAGCGCTCATCACTGCTGTGGCCTGCCGCATCCGTGAGGCTGGACAGCGATAGAACCCCTGAAATCGGAAGGAACTTCTTCTTTCTCTCCCTCTTCCCTGTTTTAAGTTATGTCATCCCCTTGTGTCAGAGACAGACCCCTTGGCTTTTCCTTGGCAGAGAGGACCCCACTGGACTGGGTTTTGTCTCTGCATCTCATCATAGAGCTTGGTGGGCGAACTTGGCCCTATTAAGATAAATACAGTTCCAAATAAGGATTTGTTCACATGCATCACAACCATTCCCACTGGTTCTCTTAAAACACGAAAATTGTCACCCTTAGTAATCCCCCTTGCCAAATTCCATGTCCCTGTATAATTCTACAGGATGGGGACACTAATGAAGATATGGTTGCTTCACCTTGAAGCCTGAACATGACATTTCTAGGTGGGGTGTGTCCCCCAGCTCTGATGTTGTTACTGATTCTCCTGTCAGAGATCTGGGAGGTCTCCACTGAGGATGTGAGCCTGATTGTCCTACAGGCAGATGTGGGGAGGGTGGAGGGGCGACAATGGAGGGAAATCCATGGATATCCATGCGAGCAGCCCCTCTTTAACTTCATCTACAAGCCTTTGTCCTGTGGATTCCAGCATTTGCTATTCCTGGAATCAAGGAATCCCGAGTCTAGGCAGTGAAACCAAAGCCAGAAGTTGACACATCCTGCAGTTGGGCCAGCCGTCGCATCTCAGCGGGGTGCACACATGATCCACGAGTGATGGACTTTTGGGGAAGGGGGAGTTTTTGGTTTGTTTTACAAATTTTTCCTGCAAAAGTGGAAACACTGTATTTTCATTTTAATTTATATTTGAAATTTTATTTAGTTCTTGAAGTAGATCTGCTCCTTCATCTTGACATGTAATGGTCAGTTGTACGTAATGTATTTATATGTTAATTTGTTGTGTATATAGATATGCAAGTCTTGTCAGAATTGGCCTCAGTGTAGTTAAAGGGCGGAAGGGGAAGATACTGACTAGTCATAGAAATACCTCATTCGCCTGTGGGAAGAGAAGGGAAGCCTCTTCAGGGTGAGTGAGTGGCAAAGCAGTTGCTTCTGGCTCCTCCTTCCCCTGTGGTCTTGGAAGTGTAGAAGGCAGGGACAGAGATGGAGGCTGAGCCAATGGACTGAAGAGACCACAGCAATTGGTTCCTCCATCTAGAGATTTTCTTGGGGCAATATTCCATGGGATGTTAAGCAAAGGAAACCAAAGGAATCATTTCAAATGGACTCATGGCTTAGAAATCTTTATTCTTAGGGCAGTCAGTAGTATTCTAAAGCTTTCTGACAAGATAAAGGAAGTCACCAAAAAAAAAGTTTTTAAAATTGTATCTAATCCTCAACAACAAACCAAAACAGAACAATTAAACAACCAAATAAAACCTCAGGGACAACATTTTTGGTGTTTTTGTGCCCTCCCAGCAAGTTTCACCTTGGGTTTGTATTTTAAATGTTTTACAAGAATTGTTGTCCATGTGCTTCCCTAGGCTGAGCTGGCATTGGTCTGCTGACCTGTTTTTGTGGGGGGTTTTTTATACACACTATTTATTTCAAACTATTGGGAGGGATGAGAGTGGCTTAAAAACTTCCGTCCCTACTTTTCAAGAGTGCCGTTGATTCTGAATCTGAAAGCCCACCTCTGCTCTAAAATACACACAAGCACAGACGTTAAACCTGGATACTATATAATAAAGAGGGATGTAACTCCATTGAATTGGATACAAGGATCAGAATGGAAAGATGGAAAGAAACTCATGATGAAGTTGCACCCGGTTTTTGTATATTTATCAAACTTGTGCTGAGAATAGTGTCTGATTGCACGACTTTTAAGCAAAGTTGGGTGTTATTGGGTGAAAATGGCCCAGCTCCTCCTGGGAGCACAGAGCGGCAAAGGGCTGGTCCTCTTTTGCTCTAGTCTCTTTGCTGTCTGGTGTAGCTCTTCTGCTGCTCCCATCTGCACTAATTGACCCAAAATGTGGGTGTTTCCTGCTACACAAAAGCCAAAAGCTTTCACGTAGATTTTAGGTTCACTAAAGGGTGCCCACAAAATAGAGATGAATTTTAACTTAAATTTTAAGCTTGAAGATTAGGTACTATCTATGAAGTTACACTTTTTTTTTTTTTTTTTTTAAGGTAGAGATGTGTGTGTGTGTGTGTAGGTATTAAAAATGTGTTGTTGGTTTCCAAAAAGGAACACTGGAAAATAAATTTTGAATGTTTGTGTTCTCAGAATTAGGTTGACAGTCCTTTGCTGACATGGCTTTGCTTTGTGTAATATACATGGGATCTCAATCTTCGGGGTGTGGTGAATAGCGAATCATCTCAAATCCTTGAGCACTCAGTCTAGTGAAGATGTTGTCATTATGTACAATAAATAACTAGTTTAATTAACTATGTGATGTTAACTATTAATAAATTTTAACATTTTCCAAAATAATCAAATGTGTGATTCATGAGTGTTTAAGAGTGTAGTCATCTTCCGGTCATATCAGTACTTACTGGCCAGCCTGATGAGTAATTTATGGGTGTCTTGATTTTGAGTGTGTGTATTTGAGAGGCATGTGGCCTTTCTGGAAACTCAGTCCCAGTGGAACTAGAAGGCAGCTTTTCCTGGGTTGCCTTTGACCCTTTAGATTTCAAGCCACTGAAGAGCTATGGCTAGTCCTGTGGTCTACTGTTTAAATAGCTTGGCTGAAATTAGCACCACCCTCAGGGCCTCTGACTGGTCTTGGTTGGCAAATGTGATTCATATTCAGGATATATAGCTCTCATGTGAACATCCAAAAAGCACTTGCCTCTGTCCCCTCCCTACCAAGCTTTCCCCTCTCCCCAATAAGCAGAACACAGGTCTGGAGAGTAAATTCATCAAAAGTCCCCAGTGATATCCATTAACATTCACATGGCCCTGTTTGACAATAACCGAGGGAAGAGGATGACCACGGCTAAGAGGATAATGGAAATAGCCAATGGGTGAGGGAAAGATGAAAATTAGACCCTATTTTTTTCTGATATCAAATTGATGAGATTATGGGAGCATTCTCATACACTGTTGGTGGAAGTATGATTGGTATAGCCCTTCTGTGGGGAAAATAGGCAAAATGCCTCACAGCAGGTTTTGTATAATTTTCTGGAAATTTGTGCTAAGGAAATACATATAGTTGAAGACTAAGATTTAACTTTAAGGATATTGACTGTCATATGGCTTATAATAGCTAAAAAGAGAAACTGTCTCTATATAATGGATCCACTCACCCTTTATCAGGGTACAGTCAGGAAAACAATCCATTCTAGTCATTGCAAACATTTTAATACTGTGACTTGGTTACACAGGTGACGGGAATGCTGAGAAGCCAAGCAGTAGAGAAGCAACCCAGGGATTAGCAACATCAAGAAAAGTAGCTTCAATCCCACTGGCTGGATCGGAGTCACAAAGCAAGGACTGCAACCCTGGAATGGAGTGGGAGATGAAGAAATTCTCTGCCTTCTCTCCCACCCACTCATTTTCTGCAGTGTTTCCATTGGCTGAACCTAGCAGGAAGTGTGTTGGCATAGGGAGCCTGGGAAATGGAGCCTCCTGTGATATGGGGCAATTAGGAAAGTAACTGGCATGCAACTTACAAAACCACTGTGTGGTTTTGTAGAATATTATTGAGCAGGGTTATAGGATAATATTTAGTAACATAGAAAACATTACCAGTATGCTGCTTCATGCCAAAGAATATTTCAGAACAGTGTATTATGATCCTGTTTTTGTTTAAAAAATACTTTTTGTTAAAAATTATGATATATGACGTAAGAGTTGTAATGGGTTTCCCTGAGGGCCTCCTCTGCCTCGCTGAACTCTGGTAGGGGCCTCAGTCCCCTTCCTCAGCAGCTCTCCCTCAAATGACTCACCCCTCTGGGGTCTGTGTGCTGCAGTTCAGCTTGGTGGTGTCCACCAGCCTTAGCCAGGCTGCTGCTCAGTGCAGTTTTGGTGCCACCTACCCTCCCTAGGCCACTGCTGCCCCCACTTCACAGCCTCAGGGAAGAGCTGCACTCCCATTTCCCACTGGGGGCTCAAAGTGGACACAGACACTTATTCTCCACAGATACTTATTCTCCACAGACCATAATACTGGACAAAACATTCAGAAGATACTTTTTGAGATGGTTTGGCTCTCTCTCCCTACCCACATCTCATGTCAAATCGTAATTCCCAGTGTTGGAGGAGGGGTCTGGTGGGGGGGTGATTGAATCATGGGGGCAGACTTCTCCCTTGCTGTTCTCATGATACAGTTCTTAGGAGACCTGGTTGTTTGAAGCTGTGTAGCACCTTCCCCTTCTCTCTCTTCCTCCTGTTGGCCATGTGAAGATGTGTTTGCTTCCCCTTAGCTTCTGCTATGATTGCAAGTTTCCTGAGGCCTCCCCAGCCATGCTCCCTGTGCATCTTGCAGAACTGTTAGTCAATTAAACCTCTTTTCTTATAAATTACCCAATCTCAGGTAGTTCTTTGTAGCAATGGAAGGATGGATGAACACACTTTTTTTTATTGTATAATTTAACACAGGTATTTGCACTAGAATGCCCTCCAAGCCCTGGATTCCCCATGCTCATGGCTTCCCTTGGGCTGCCTCCCTGCCCAACTCCCACCTGCTCTGTGGGGTTCCTCACCACAGGAGAAAGCCGTGTCATTTACTGGGACTCAGAAAACGATATTCCAAAATAATGGTGCTTTGACATGCTGAATAAAGAAGCAACCTCAAGGTCTTTCCTCCTGCCCCACCCTCAACTCTCTGTTTCTCCCAAAGCACAGGATAAGGCTTTTATCTGATATTCCCTGATCTGCATAAAGACTGAACCCCCTCCTCACAAGGAGAACACAAGTGCCTTCTGTCCTTTCTCTGAATCTCTTAAGGACTGGACCCACCTAGGAGAACACAATTGTCCTCTATCCTCTCTGAAATTTTATTATCTGTTGCGGAAAGGAAGACTGAGAAATGCAACCACACTTGGATGGATTTTTTAACAAGATAATGTTCGTGGATTCCAGCATTTCATTCAAATTCCAAAGAGAATCAATTTACAGGTTAATTTCTGTCTACCTGGCACATTCATTCTCTCTAATAAACATTTACCGCCCCTTGAAAAAGTTATCACATTTCCTCTATCTCTCCCTCCCCTATGAAGAAGGGTATATAAGCATCTGGACTTCACTGCGTTATTGGGTAATCATTCTGTGATTCTTCCGTGTTATGTATGTTAAAATAAATTTGTACACAAAATAAAATTGCAATAGGAGAACAATCCTATTCATCTGCCTTTTGTCAGTTCATCTTCAGAAAACCTTCAGAGGGTGGAGGGGGAAGCTTTCTCTCTTTGCTTCTACAGATTTGAGGCTGTGAACGGGATAAACCAAATCTACTCTGCTCTCCTGGGAACCACAGTCAAGAGAATCTAGGACCTGACAAACTGGCAAAAAGGGTAAGAATTTCTCACCAGTCAGATTCCTAGGTGTCTGTCTGTGGAATCCAATAGAGCAGATGGTGAAAATCACTGTCTCTGTTTCCTTTCCAAATTCAGGTTAGTGGGGAGAAAACTGTTTGTATAGACTAGCCTTAGGTTTAGTGACCGTGGTATATTTTTATCATGGGGGCTGCATTTTTTGCACCCATTTAAAAAATGCCCCATGTTATTGTAAATCTAGAAAGTTACCTTTGGGACTTTCCATAAAGAGGGCTTATTGGTTTGAGTCACTTATGGGATAAATAAATAAGCCATATTTAAACAACTGTTTTGCCAGTTTGTCAAGTCCTAGGTTCCCTTGACTGTCTTCTTAGTACCCATGAAAAGACACAAAAGAAATATAGCCTTGAAGACTTATTTGACAAGAATAAAAGAAAAACAGACATTAGGTTTAAAACAAAGTTAAAAATCCTTCAAATGCTCAAACTGTCGCTTTGGATTTTATAAGCAAGGCACTCTAACCTGTGGTCTAGTGCTTAGAATTCAATGTTTTCAGTGCTCCAGTCCAGGTTCAATTCCTGGTTAGGGGAACCAGTTCCTTGGAAATAAAAGTCCTTTGACTCAGGAGAGGGGGAAAAAAGCATTTATGAGAGTTTAAATTATTTGTCTTGAATTTACATTTGTTTGACTCTTGACTTTTGGAGGTATCCAGTCATTTGTAATCCTTTCTTCCCTCATGAACAGCAGTAGATTTCCTGTTTCTATTTTCCATCCATTGGGTCACATGTGTTGTTGGGTCTTTGATGCAGATGACCAGCTGAGAGGTTAGGACCCTGGAAAATATGTTCAGATGGAGGTGTGAGTTGCATCCCATTTGCAGCTAGTGAAACTTTCCTTTTTTTAAGTTGTTGTTGGGAGTAGTCTGGATCTTGGAAATGTTGCAGCTTTTCGCTCCCCTTTTGGAGACCTTGGTTAAAGCCATAAAGGGCTTCATGGTTTTAGTCTCATATGTGTTAATTTGTTTCAGTTTTGAGTCATTTGAAGTTATGCCTTTGGTTTAAAACTTTGGTTTGTATTTAGAGCGTGATGGCAACTCTCCCCGCAACCCCTCACGCCCCATTTATTTTACTTTCTGGGCAGGGGAGTCAGAGCCATGAGCAATTATGGTGCCTCTCCCAGGCAGAAGGGGGAGATACTGCTCTCACAGCCACTGCTGCCACAACTACCACCATTCCTCAGCTCCAGGGAAGGTCGGTTGCTCACAGGGCAGAAAGTTTACCACTTGTATATTTAAAAGGATTTTTGTTAAGACCTATATGGTCAGAAGTCAGCTTAATTAAAAACTGATATTCAGGTATTTTTGTAAAAGTTATCTTTTAGGTCCTGTTTCTCCTATGGGAACTTCTTAGTCAACAAGCCCTCTTTTTCTGGGACCCCTGATAACTACAACTTCATTGACCTTCTGGGAAACTTAAAAACTCCCCAAACTGGCTCTTCTAAGACCTGTTCTTACACTTACTTAAGTCCAAATGCTTTTCAAGTTCATGTCACTTCAATAAATTTTTGGTAAATAAAGTTAGTTCAAAAATTGTTGGTAAAATAAGCCTGTCTATCCCAGGCAAAAATGTCAGAATTAATGTTGACAATTTTGAAATATCATTTCAACATTCATTCTGACATTTTTGCCTGGGTCTACTGGTTAGACAGGTTTATGCTGTCTCTGTAGATGTATTAAGGTCATACAACTTGCTTCTGTGATATTTTTGATACTTGCTTGATTGTTGGTTAGCTAAAGCTGTAAGGGCTGGCATCTGGACTCCCCCAAAACCCTACAAACATCTTGCTGCAAGCTTATATATTTGGTTTTGAGCCCCTGAATTCTGGGGTCTGGATAGGTGGCCATAGTGAGTACTTGAGATATGTGTGTGCACAGCACAGGGGAGAGCCAAGCCCAAGATGACCACATCTTCCTTGGCTCAGCTCTACCTCCCGGCCATGCATTGTCTTCACAGCTCCATCCTCTGTCCTGGGCTCTGCACTTGCTATGTAAATCCAGGTCACAAATAGGCCCTACCCTTCATAACTGCTCTGGGTACCACATTGGTATTCGGGACCAAGGATGACTGGGGCTGAGGGGCACATTGAGGAGGGTACCTGTGTCCAGTATCTTAAAGACCTTGGTTAAGATGAGACTGGCTAACACAGGGTTTGCTTTTTCAGAAGAAAAAATAACATAAATGGCTAACTTTTACATGAGCAATTCAAATATAATTGTTAAGAATGAGTAAATTAAATGGTAAGTGTAAATGGGATAAATGCTTTTATAAGCTTACCATCATTTCAAAAATCTTTTTGGTAACTTAAAATCTTAAAGTCAAGTCATGTTCAATTAAGTAATAGATAATTATAAAATGTCTCACTCATTTCTCAGTAAGTTAAAATACAGAAATATTAAGTATTAAACAAATTTCTGTTTACATATTTTGACATATTATTGTACATGGTATAGAAAAGCTAAACATATCTGAATCTGTTAATAAACAACAGAAAAAAAAAAATGGAGGGAACATATATTTCTCAAGCCCCTGGCCTCAAGCACTCCTGCCTCAGCCTCCCAAAATGATAGGATTACAGGTGTGAGCCACCATGTCTGGCCAGGAACATATATTTCTAAAAAATATAAAAAGGTTTTCATCCACAAATACTTATATAAAACAATTCAAAATAACTTACTTCCTAAGTTTTTAATAGAAATTATGGCTACCGGCCGGGCACGGTGGCTCAAGCCTGTAATCCCAGCACTTTGGGAGGCCGAGATGGGCGGATCACGAGGTCAGGAGATCAAGACCATCCTG
>NW_012099021.1:302095-328186 GCF_000951045.1 Mandrillus leucophaeus
AAAAAAAAAAAAATGAATAAAAGAAGAAATGATATAGATAAAACTAAATGAATATAAAAAGTTGGGGGAAGAGAATAAAAAAGTTTTAAGAGATTATAAAAGGTTTATGAAAATGTTATTTTGTGTGGTCAAAACTGAGACTGAATGGATTTATTAGGCTTCTTTAAAATTAGCTTTAATACTGATGATACAAAAGTAAAATTTGTTTTTCCCTTTTAAATAAGATTTTCTTGCATCGATAAGTGATAATAAAAGACTTCATTCACTTTTATCACAAAGTACAAAAGAAATTTTAAAATGGAAGAGAGAGAGAAACAGATTCTGTATGCCTCATGCTGTCTTTCTTAGTTCTTTTGATTACTTGAAAAACTAAGTCTCTATTAAAGAGTAAAGATTTTTGCCTATTGAAATTTTTTTTTTTTTTTTTTTTTTGAGACAAGAGTCTTGCTCTGTCGCACAGGCTGGAGTGCAATGGTGCGATCTCCGCTCACTGTAACCTCTGCCTCCCGGGTTCAAGCAATTCTCCTGCCTCAGCCTCCTGAGTAGCTGGGATTACAGGCACCTGCCACTATACCCAGCTTATTTTTGTATTTTTAGTACAGACGGGGTTTCACTATGTTGGTCAGGCTAGTCTCGAACTCCTGACCTCAGGTGATCCACCCGCCTTGGCCTCCCAAAGTGCTGGTATTACAGGCGTGAGCCACCGTGTCTGGCTCTATTTCTTGATTATATACTAAACAAAGGGGTGGATTATTCATGAGTTTTCTAGAAAAGGGATAGGCAATTCCTGGAACTGAGGATTCCTCTTCGTTTTAGACCATACAGGGTAACTTCCTGATGTTGCCATGGCATTTTTAAACTGTCATGGCACTGGCAGGAGTGTCCGTTAGCATGTGAATACATTATTATTAGTGTATATTGAGCAATGAGGACGACCAGAGGTCATTTTCGTCGCCATCTTGGTTTGGGTGGGTTTGGCCAGCTTCTTTACCACTTGCTGATTTATCAGCAAGGTCTTTGTGACCTGTATCTTGTGCTGACCTCCTATCTCATCCTGTCTCTAAGAATGCCTTGCCTCCTGGGAATGCAGCCCAGTAGGTCTCAGCCTTATTTCACCCAGCCTGTATTCAAGATGAAGTTGCTCTGGTTCAGATGTCTCTGACACTTATATTTGGACAAACTTTGTACATGGAAGCTACAAACCAAAAAAAATCTGTCAGATTGCCACTAATCTTCTCAACTGACTGCCTTCTAGACTCTAAAGAAACCAGTTTACAGACTACTCCAGACACTTCTTTTTCTTATTTCCATAGAAATGCCTCTTATTAAAGAACTTTTTGCCAAATCATATATGGAGGCCTACCTTTGAGATCCCATCTGCAATGCCAACCATTTATTGAACTGGTCTATTCCCAAGAGTGCAAGGCTGGTTGAATGGGACCCGTTGCCATTCAGCTACTAACTTGATTTTTCTCTCCACAGCTACTCATTAAACTTTTATTTATATTTATATTTATTTATTTATTTTTTTGAGATGGAGTCTTGCTCTGTCCCCCAGGCTGGAGTTCAGTGGCACAATCTCGGCTCACTGCAACTTCTGCCTCCCGGGTTCAGGTGATTCTCCTGCTTCAGCCTCCTGAGTAGCTGGGATTACAGGCGCACACCACTACACCCAGCTAATTTTTTTTTTTTTTTTTGTATTTGTAGTAGCGCTAGGGTTTCACCATGTTGGCCAGGCTGGTCTTGAACTCCTGACCTTGTGATCGCCCACCTCAGCCTCCCAAAGTGCTGCTATTACAGGCATGAGCCACTGCGCCCGGCCTAAATTTTTAATATATAAACCTTCTAGGAAAGTTTCAGACAGGGAATGTTGGGTCTCAGAAAATAATACCCCAAAATAATACCCATGCATGGACGTGCCAAATAAAACAGCAGCTTCAGGAGCTCTCTATAATCCCATCCCGCCCTAAGCCTCTGTCTGTCCAAAGCATAGGATGAGGCTTTTCTCTAATACCCCTTTATCTGCATAAGGACTGGACCCACCTGGGAGAGCACAACTGTCCTCTAACCTCTCCCTGATATTTCATTATCTATTTCAGAAAAGAGGCCTGAGGAATGCAACCACACCTAGACAGACTTTTTCACAAAATAATGTCTGCCTCTTAGGCTCATTCAATTTCAAAGAGAATTATTTACAAGTTAATTTCTGTCTTTTGAGTCCACTCATTCTCCCTAATACCCATTTACTATCCCTCAAAAAAAAAATTTCCACATTTTCCCCATCTCTTCTTCCTTTATAAAGAAGGGTATATACGCATCTGGACCTCACTGGGTTATTGGGTAATACTCTTGTGATTATCCTGTGCTTATGCATGTTAAAATAAATTTGTATGCATTTTATCTCCAATTAATCTGCCTTTTGTCAGTTCATCTTCGCAAACCTTCAGAGAGTGAAGGGGAAAGTTTTTTCTCTTTATCCTAAACCTTCAGAGAAATGGGTGGTCTGCGCCCAAGTTGTTTGTGGCTTGGAAATTGCTTTTCCATCTTGTTCCAAGCCTGTTGGGTCCTTTTCTTTCTTTCTTTCCTTTCCACTTTGTTTTCTCTAGTTTGGGCCTCAGATGCAGAAGGCTAAATTACTTATAATTCTGCTTTATTCAGGGCATTTTCTAGTCTTTGCATAAATCTTTCTGGCTTTTTCATTTTCTTATTCCCTTTTATCCTCATTTTCCATTCTCTACTTACAATCAATAACTGTGTTACTGTGTTTGATGTGCAACTTATTTTTGTATGTGTTTTTATAAAGCATATATTGTTTTGTGTGCATGAAATTTTACATGCACACAAAATTTACAAAATTCTGTTGGCTAAAATCTCTTTTTTCCATCCACTAAGCACCATACTTTTAAAGATCCACAGATGCTTCTGTGTATGTCTCACGCGTCTGTGTGAAGAGACCACCAAACAGGCTTTGTGTGAGCAACAAGGCTGTTTATTTCACCTGGATGCAGGCGGGCTGAGTCTGAAAAGTGAGTCAGCAAAGGGTGGTGGGATTATCATTAGTTCTTATAGGTTTGGGGATAGGTGATGGAGTTAGGAGTAATGTTTTGGGGGCAGGGGGTGGATCTCACAAGGTACATTCTCAAGGGTGGGGAGAATTACAAAGAACCTACTTAAGGGTGGGGGAAATTATAAAGAACCTTCTTAAGGGTGGGGGAGATTACAAAGTACATTGATCAGTTAGGGTGGGGCAGAAACAAATCACAACGGTGGAATGTCATCAGTTAAGGCTATTTTCACTTCTTTTGTGGAACTTCAGTTGCTTCAGGCCATCTGGATGTATACGTGCAGGTCACGGGGGATATGCTGGCTTAGCTTGGACTCAGAGGCCTGACAGTGTACATCTAACTCATTACTTCCAGTTGCTGCACAAAATCCCATTGTGTGGATGCACTGTGTGTTCCTATTCACTCCCTCAGTGCTAAATATGTGCATTGTCTCAACTTTAGTTACACAAACATCATTGTAAAAAGCATCTTTGCACATGTTCTCTTAATTGTCTTTGTGATAATCTCGCTGGGCATCTACACAGGAGTATGATAAGGGGGATCACATTGTGTACATTTGTTTCTTTTGACCCTGAACTACCAGATTATTCTTCTGAAAGTCTGCCCTCCCCAGCCCCTAATCCCACTAGCAGCAAATCTCCACTAACACTGGCATTATCCACTTTCTAATTGTTAATCTGTTGAGTGGAAAGTGAGATCTTTTAGTTGTTTTAATTTACGTTTCTCTAATTACTATGAACTTGAGCATCTCTTCATATGTTTCTTAGGCTTTTGGATTTTCCTTAATTGCCTTTTCATATTTACTGCTAATTTTTCAACCAGGGTTCTTTCTTTTTCCTTCCTGATTTTCTGGAGTTTTTTGTTTAATCTAGATTAGTCCCTTGTTGGCTTTAGATATTGCGTGTATCTTCTCCTAACCTGTTGTCCATGGTGTCATTTAATGACCAGGAATCCTTTCTTCTGGTGTAATTAATTCCACCAGTCTTTTTTTGCTTTATGGCTTGTACTTTGGACCTTTCTCAGTCTTAGACCACTAACATGGTCTTCTCTTAATTGTATTTGTAGGTTTACTTTTTACCTTAAAGGTCCTGTTTCCAATCAATTAAATGATTAATAAAACCCTCAGAGAATCCATCTTTTTATGTAACATTAAGTAGCTTCTTGTTTGTTTTTTTTCCCACATGATTAGCGAGTTATTATATCTTTTATTACTGATTTTGGACATTTTTTCTTAAATAGTCTAAGTTTGCAAGGGTCTGTTTCTGAGTGTTTTATTCTGTCTCATTGATCTGTTTTGCTTGTTCTTGGGCCAGTAAGATACTGTTTCTGTTACCAGGGCTTGATAGTGTGCCCTAATATCTAGCAGGGCTAGATTCCCCTCTTCTTTTTCAAAGTTGACTTTTGCTATTCATGGCTCTTTATTCTTCCATGCAAATTTTAGAATAAATTTATCTAGTCTCTGAAAAAATTCAGTTCAAGTTTTGATTAGAGGTGTAATGGATGTACTGATCTGGGGATAGAATTGACTTTTACAATATTTGCAAGAGCGTAGAATATCTCTCTGTATATTTACAAAATCTTTTCTGACTTTTTATCAGAGTTTCAAAGTTTTCTCTATAGTTTTGTGAATTATTTAAGTTATTACACAGACAGTTCATAGCTGCTGTGCATGGTCCTTGATTTTTATTGTTTTTTCTGGTTGATTATTGCAGATTACAACACAATTTTTCAACTTCAGCATTATTAACATTTCAGGCCAGGTAATTCTTTGTTGGGGTGGGAAGGAGGATCTGTCCTGTGCACGGTAGGATGTTTAGTAGCATCCTTAGCTTATATTCATTGGATGCCAGTAGTTGTGGCAACCCCAACCCTAGTTGTGACAAAATGTCTTCAGATGCCAAATGTTCCCATAGGATTGATAGATAAAATACAGGATACCCAGTGTTTTGTCTCAAATATTGCATGGGACAAAAATTATAGTAAATAATTACTCATGGTTTATCTGAAATTAAAATTTAACCAGGTATCCTATATTTTTATTTACTAAATATGTCAACTGTACCTGAGGAGAAAAATCATTCCTGGTTGAGAACAACTGGTGTAGAGAAATGTCAGACCTTTTTTTTTTTTTTTTTATGTTAGACATTTCTATAAGTTGATCTTATTCCTGAGAACCTTGCTGAATTTTACTACTAACTATAATGGGTTCTTTGCTCTGTCGGTTTTTCTATGTAGATAATCCTACAATAATAGCAGTTTCATCTCTTCTTTTCCCTTCAAGTAGCTAAACCTGCTTTTTTTTTTCTTTAAATATTTTCTTTTCTTACAGTAATGGTTAGGATCTCCAGTTCCAAGTCAAACAATAGAAGTCACAGGGCATTTTGGTCCCATTTCCAATTTTAAAGGGAATGTGCCTAAATTTTCTCTATAAGAAAAATGTTTGCTATAGGTTTTTTTTGGTAGCAATTTAAGGGTTGTTTTCCATTTTTAGTATCTTAGTCTGTTCAGGTTGCTCCAACAAAATGCCACAAATCTGTAACTTGTAAATAGCAGAAATTTATTTCTCAAAGCTCTGGAGGCTGGGAAATCCAAGATCAAGACACTGGCAGATTTGGTGCTTGTTCATAGAAGGCATCTTCTCCCTTCATCCTTACATGTTGGATGAAGAAACTGTGGTCTTTTTAGCCTCTTATAAGGGCACTAATCCCATGTATGAGGGTTTCACCTCATAACTTAATCACTTCCAAAAGAACCTACTTCCTAAAACCATCACATTGGAAATTAGGTTTCAATCTATGAAGTTTGGGGGTCACAAACATTCATTTTATAGAACTCGTTTTGCTAAGATTTTTAATTATAAAAAATAGCTGTTGAACTTTATTAAATGGTTTTTCTGCATCTATTGAAATAAATGTACATTTTTCCTTGTTTACTCTTTACTGTGATGAATAATATGAATGCATTCTCTGATAAGTCTTCCTTATTTATTTATTTTATTTTTTATTTTTTTGAGACAGAGTTTCACTTATTGCCCAGGCTGGAGTGCAATGGTGTGATCTCAGCTCACTGCAACCTCTGCCTCCCAGGTTCAAGCAATTCTCCTGCCTCGGCCTCCCTAGTAGCTGGGATTACAGGCATGTGCCACCACGCCCAGCTAATTTTGTATTTTTAGTAGAGACGGGGTTTCTCCATGTTGGTCAGGCTGGTCTCGAACTCCGACCTCAGGTAATCCACCCGCCTTGGCCTTCCAAAATGCTGGGATTACAGGCATGAGCCATTGCACCCGGCCCATAAGTCTTCCTTATATTGCTGGGATAAACCATATCTATTGTTTACTACATTGTTGGATTAGTTCAGTTAATATTTTATTTGTTATTTTTGCAGACTTATTAGTCTGTTTTCATGCTGCTGATAAAGACATACCTGAGACTGGGAAGACAAAGAGGTTTAATTGGATTTACAGTTTCACGTGGCTGGGGAGGCCTCAGAATCATGGCGGGAGGCAAAAGGCACTTATTACATCGTGGCAGCAAGAGAAAATGAAGAAGCAGCAAAAGCGGAAACCCCTGATAAACCCATCAGATCTGGTGAGACTTATTCACTAGCACAAGAATAGCATGGGAAAGACTGGCCCCATGATTCAATTACCTCCCCTGAGTCCCTCCCACAACATGTGGGAATTCTGGGAGATACAATTCAAGTTGAGATTTGGGTGGGGACGCAGCCAAACCATATCATTTTGTCCCTGGCCCCTCCAAATCCCATGTCCTAACTTTTCAAAACCAATCATGCCTTCCCAACAGTCCCCCAAAGTCTTAACTCAAAAGTCCACAGTCCAAAGTCTCATCTGAGACAAGGCAAGTCCCTGCTGTCTATGAGTTATAAAATCAAAAGCAAGTGAGTTACTTCCTAGATACAATAGGGGTACAGGTATTGGGTAAATACAGCCTTTCTAAATGGGAGAAATTGTCCAAAACAAAGGGGTTACAGGGCCCATGCAAGTCCAAAATCCAGTGGGGCAGTCAAATTTTAAAGCTCCAAAATGATCTTCTTTGACTCCACGTCTCACATCCAGGTTATGGTGATGCAAGAGATGGGCTCCTATGGTCTTGGGTAGCTCCACCCCCGTGGCTTTTCAGGGCACAGTCTCCCTCCTGGCTGCTTTCATGGGCTGGCGTTGAGTGTCTGTGGCTTTTCCAGGTGCATGGTGCAAGCTGTTGGCACATCTACTATTCTGGGGTCTGGAGGATAGTGGCCCTCTTCTCACAGCTCCACTAGGCAGTGCCCCAACAGGGACTCTGTGTGGGGGCTCTGACCCCACATTTCCCTTCCACACTGCCCTAGCAGAGGTTCTCCATGAGGGCACTGCCTCTGCAGCAAACCTTTTGCCTGGGCATCCAGGCATTTCCATACATCTTCTGAAATCTAGGCAGAGGTTCCTAAACCTCAATTCTTGACTTCTGTGCACCTGCAGGCTCAACACCACATGGAAGCCGCCAAGGCTTGGGGCTTCCACCCTCTGAAGCCACAGCCCAAGCTGTATGTTGGCCACTTTCAGCCACGGCTGGAGCGGCTGGGACACAGGGCACCAAGTACTAGGCTGCACACAGTATGGAGACACTTGGCTCAGTCTCTGAAACCACTTTTTCCTCCAGGGCCTCCGGGCCTGTGGGAAGGGCTGCCATGAAGTTCTCTGACATGGCCTGGAAACATTTTTCTCCATGGTCTTGGGGATTAACATTAGGTTCCTTGCTACTTATGCAAATTTCTGCAGCTGGTTTGAATTTCTCCCCAGAAAAAATGGGTTTTTCTTTTCTATCGCATAGTCAGGTTGCAAATTTTCCAAACTCTTATGCTCTGTTTCCCTTATAAAACTGAATGCGTTTAACATTACCCAAGTCACATCTAGAATTCTGCTTAGAAATTTCTCCCCCCAGGTACCCTAAATCATCTTTCTCAAGTTCAAAGTTTCACAAATCTCTAGGGCAGGGGCAAAATGCCACCAGTCTCTTTGCTAAAACATAACAAAAGTCACCTTTACTCCAGTTCCCAACAAGTTCCTCATCTCCATCTGAGACCACCTCAGCTTGGACCTTACTATCCATATTGCTATCAGCATTTTGGGCAATGCCATTCAACAAGTCTCTAGGAAGCCCCAAACTTTTCCACTTTTCCTTGTCTTCTTCTGAGCCCTTCAAACTGTTCTAATCTCTGCCTGTTACCCAGTTCCAAAGTGACTTCCACATTTTCAGGTATCTTTTCAGCAATACCCCATTCCTGGTATTTCTTCCCCACTGGGAAGAAAAAGTGGTTTAATCGGACTTACAGTTTCACATGGCTGGGGAGGCCTCAGAATCATGGCAGGAGGCAAAAGGCACTTCTTACATGGCAAGAAAAAATGAGGAAGAAGCGCCTGGGTGCAGTGGCTCACGCCTGTAATCCCAACACTTCAACACTTTGGGAGGCCAAGGTGACTGGATCATGAGGTCAGGAGTTTGAGACCAGCCTGGCCAATATGGTGAAACCCTGTCTCTACTAAAAATACAAAAATCAGCTGGGCATGGTGGTGGGTGCCTGTAATCCTAGCTACTCAGGAGGCTGAGGCAGGAGAATTGCCTGAACCTGGGAGGCAGAAGTTGCAGTAAGCTGAGATTGAGCCACTGTACTCCAGCCTGTGTGACAAAGCAAGACTCTTAGTCAAAAAAAAAAAAAAAAAAAAAAAAGGAAGAAGCAAAAGCAGAAATTCCTGATAAGCCCATCAGATCTTGTGAGACTTATTCACCATCATGAGAATAGCACAGGAAAGACTGACCCCCATGATTTAATTACCTCTCCCTGGGGCCCTCCCACAACACGTGGGAATTCTAGGCGATACAATTCAATTTGAGATTTGGGTGGGGACACAGTCAAACCATATCACTTATTCAGAAATACAATGAGCCTGTAATTTTTGTGTGTGTATGTATTGGCCCAATCCAGTTTTGAATCAAGATTACATTAGCTTCATTAAAAAGGCTGGACAATTTTCTCTTTTTTCACTTGTTGGAACAATTTGTGAGATACAAAAAATCTGTCTCTTGAAAGTTGGGTAGAGCACATTTGTAAAGCTATCTGGGCTTTAGGGAGAGGAGCTATGATTAGCATTTCAGTTTCTTTAATGCTTGTTAGTCTATTCAAGTATACTATCTCTTGGCATTTCATATTTCCCCACAAAGTTGTCTATAATATCTCAAGTTTCACATTGTTCAGTATACAGTTGTCCATAATACTCTAAAAACTTTTTTTTTTCCTAGAAAATTTCAAATACATTGAAAAGTGGATTAATACACCTCTGGTGCTTCAGCAGTTACCAATTCACGGCCAATCTTGTTTCTTCTAGAGCCCCACCTGCATCTCCTCATAATTCTTTCAAGCAAATCTCCGACATTATATAATGACACCTGAAAATGCACCGGTAAAAATCTTCAAAAGACAAAGACTCTTTTTCAACCTGTTCACAATGTCATTACCTCCTCCCCAGATAATAATTTATCAACATCAAGAAACTCCCAATAAGTGTTTAAACTTCCAATTTTCTCACGAATGTCTTTTTTCTTTTTTTTTTTGGCAGGGGAGATAACTTTGTCATTTGAATCAGAATCCAAAGTTTACACATTGCACTTGGCAGACCTGCCCTTTAATTTCTCATAACTTCCGTTTTCCTCCCAGTTTCCCATGATTGCATCTCTAGTTTGACACGTTCCCTTGTCGTCTGTATTCCTGTAAGTTGGTAGTTAAATCTCAATCCGATACAGAAGAACTGGGCTCCCAGCTAAACCTCACCCCTAAGCCAGACACCACGGCCCTAAGTGAAAACAGGTGATCCTGTTTTTCCATGCAAATGTTGCCTTTTTGGCCTGCCCCGCCCCTATCCTGTGCCCGTAAAAGACTTCAACTGGCAGAGCAACGCAAGCGGCTGAGCGGCGGGCAGAGAAGCAACTGAGTGTCAGAGACAATGGATAGATGCGGCTAACCAGACGGTGCAGCTTTGGAGAGGGACCTGGCCGGAGACTGCCGGGCTTCAGGGAAAGATCACCTTCCCATCTCCTTTCCAGCCTTCCTTTCCGCTGAGAGCCACCCACCGCTCAATACAGTCTTCCGCATTCATCACCTTTCAAACAGTTCGTGTGAGCTGATTCTTCCTGGACGCCAGACGAGAACCCAGGTGCCAAGAGGGCAGGGGCTACCACCCTGACTCTCCACTGAGCTGGTTGGCACTTGGCCTCCCAGGACGGCAGAGCTGAAAGAGAGCTGGTTGTAACATGCTCGCACACTGCTGTGTAGCATGCATAGAGCCTGATCCCTCCAGAGAGGAGCGACCGGTGGGTTCTAGGGTTCGTTTGCTCAGGTTCCTGCACCCGCTTGCTCTTACGCTCCCTCATGCGAGGAGTGGCCAGTGACGGGCTGAGTGAAACGAGCCACTCCAGTTTCTGCCCATGAAGGGGTCAAAGGAACTGTCCCATCTGAAATCCATGATCAGGTTTAGGTTTGATAATTTGACAACGCCGCTTCAGAAGGGTTACTGCAATTACATTATTCTTGCATCTTTGTTGTGCCTGTAATTGTTTTCCTCTCTTTTTCATTGTAGGTTCCATCTATTTGCAATTTCATTTTCTCTTTTTCTTTTCTTTTTTTTTTCTTTTTTTTTTTTGAGACAGAGTCTCACTCTATTGCCCAGGCTGGAGTGCAATGGTGCGATCTCGGCTCACTCTAACCTCCCCCTCCCAGGTTCAAGCGATTCTCCCGCCTCAGCCTCTGGAGTAGCTGGGATTACAGGCGCGCACAACCACGCCCAGCTGGTTTCACCATATTGGACAGGCTGGTCTTGAACTTCTGACCTTGTGATCCGCCTGCCTTGGCCTCCCAAAGCTGAGATTACAGGCGTGAGCCACCGTGCCTGGCCTTTCTCACTTTTTCTTGATCAGTCTTGCCAGAATTTTATTTCATTAATCTTTTCAAATAATTAGCTTTTGATTTGGTCATTTTTTCTGTTTTTTCCTTCTCCACTTTGATTTTTTTCTTTCTTTGCTTATTTTTCCTTCTTTTTTCTTGGATCTGTTGCTCTTATTCCAACTTCTTGAATTTACAGTTTTACTTGTGTTTGAAGTTGTGATTTCCCTTTATCTACTGCTGTAAGTCCTACACATTTTGATACATTGCCATTTCATTGACACTCTGAGTAACTAGCAATTTGCTATACTTTTTTTTTTTTACCTTTTAAAATATATTCTCTTAGTTTCCAGTAATATGTTTTTATAAATTATCCCTCTGTTATTTCTAAGTTTTTGGCATTCTGGTCTGAGAACATGATCTGTATGACATTGATTCTTTGGAATTTATCAAGTAATCCTCTGTGACCTGTATATGCACAATGTCATAACCCTTATATAGGTGCTTGAAAACTGCTTTCTGTGGTGTTGAGCATAGAATTAGACAGAAGGCGAGGGGGAGAGACAAGCACAGAGGCAGATCTATTCCACAGCATTCACAGATGTTATTTCTGGGATGGGAAAATTACAGGTGATTTTTACTTTCTTCTTGGACAGCAGTAGTCTTTACTTGCCTATGATTCCAAACATGTTTGAAAACAACGTCAGAGATTTCACAGGCCTCCCACTGCCCTGGGTGGGTAAGAGCAATGGTGTGGGCAAGAGGGAACATTTGCCATTGCCCATCATCTGGGTGTTCACCTGACCTTCTGGGCCTCCCATCCTGCTCTATGAAATAAGGATATTTGGCTGGGTGCGGTGGCTCACACCTGTAATCCCAGCACTTTGGGAGGCTGGGGTGGGTGGATCACTTAGGGCCAGGAGTTTGAGACCAGCCTGGCCAACATGGTGAAACCCCGTCTCTATTAAAAGTACAAAAAATGGCTGGACGTGGTGACACATGCCTGTAATCTCAGCTACTCAGGAGGCTGAGGCAGGAGAATTGCTTAAACCCAGGAGACAGAGGTTGCGGTGGGCCGAGATCGTGCCACTGCACTCCAGCCTGGGTGACTGAGCAAGACTCCATCTCAAAAATAAAAATAATAATAAAAAGATATTTAAGCACCCACTCAACTTGAACATTTGTATTCTGTTATTTATAAGCTCCATCTGCTGCTGGCATGAATACCTGAAAATCCTGGGACTGTGGGATGTGGTCCAGGCTCTCAGGGGTCAGCATTGCAGGGAATCCCACACACATCCCTGGAGGGAGTGCAGAATCTCATGCATGAAGGGGCTGGGGTGAGGCCTTTGTCATAGTATTCTCTAGAGAGGGTGTGGCCTTTCCCCTTCTTTCATTTTGGGATAAGCGTGTTTTTTTTTCCCAGCTACACTCTGTTTTCCAGGCTGCAAGTCCATTTCCAGGGAAAGCAGACAAGAAGTGCCTATCAGAGCATTGACATAAATGGGAATCTGTATCCTTGGCAGTGTCTGGACTTCGAGACTGCTGAGTGACAAGTGTGTGTTTTGTTTTATTAAATGTTTTCCTTTTTAATAAGCAGTGGGAAATGTCAGGAACACCTGCAGCTGCCTGCTGACCCTGGGACTGGGGTAGGGGATGCAGCACTCGGCCTCCAATTGTGTTTTTCTTCTCTGACAGCTCAGTTGTGCCGGGAATGTACTTGCTTTGGCGCTCCAGAATCAACCTAGGGAACCAGCTCCGCCTTCTATACAAGCAGAATTCTACCTCTAACAGGACCAGGCGACCCCTTCTTTGGCAACTTTCTATACATTTTTAAGCCCCTGATGTTGCCCTAAGGCCATTTACCTATGCTCCACAGGATGAAAATATCAGGAAAATGGTTTTTGCATGTTTATTATTCAGTTTATATACGTTATGCATGAAGCAAGTATGAAATTGCTGCACAGACACTGGGATGCAAGAAATGTCATACTACTGAAATCAGATTAGATCTAGTTGTGAGCCCTCTCTCACCAGGGGATCAGATGTTCCAAATCAGGTATTCCCCAGAATGGAGCAAGAGTCCCTGGGGGATGACACAGGCCAGAGCCACCTGAGAAAGAGCCTCCAGTCTTCAGCCTATTGTGGTCCCCTGATTTCTGAGCCCAAGTGGCCTCTTGGAGGGCTCCCAGTGACTGCCAGTCAGCTGCGACCCCTGTGCTGGGGTATCCACCCCACTTCGCACCAGACGCTGACCCAGACCGTGATGAGAGATAGCACTCCTGGAGGCCGCACTGGGCACTACACGTGGCAAATGACCATCTCTGAGTCATCAGCAGCTCCGTCTCAGAGGCGCCCTCGTGTGGAACCATCCCAGCGTTTACATCCTGATTATCCTCTCCTAAAACTCCGAAGTAGGCACCCCTCAAAGACAGGAGGCTGCTCCAGGCTTAGACACTGGCTGGATCTCTTTCATTTAGATCCCTCCAAACAAGCAGATTAGTTTAAAGTCCTGTGTGTTTTCTCTGTTTCCTGAGGTATAGACAACATAGCAAGGGTGGAGGAGTTAGAGGAGGGGAAGGGGAAGTTGCTAGAAAGGCTTGTCCATCCCAGAGGGTGGGCACGGGAAGCAGAGGTGAGGGTGGTGGGGTGTGGGGGGAGCAGGCAGGGTTTGTCAGGGCACTGTGCACACCCACTGACTCCTGTCACCTCCATGCCTTTGGGCCCCCTTCTGCGTAGATCACCCTCGAATGCCTGAATCTTCAGCCAGAGCGAGCTGATTATCTTAAAAAGATGGGCAGACTTCTCAAAGTAAGCAGTCCACACTGGACAGTCTAAAAGAAAAGCTGCAATTGCTTAGGTTTATTGTAAAGCAGTCATTTAAAAGCTCTCACTGAATGCTGTGGTGGCTGCGGAGATTGGGCTGGTTGTGAAGGTACATGTTCTGAAATATGCACCTAGACATCCCCTGGCCTTTTGCTGGGATGCTTCCAAGGCCTTGCTCAGCTTTGCTTGGCATCTAGCCAAATACAGAGACTTCTGGGTTCTCTTGTCTTCTATTTATGGAAGCCCCTGGGTGCTTATCCCTCTCCTTCACATTGTTTCTTCCTCTTTATATCATTGTCCCTTCCTGCTCTCTAGAATAAATACTCTTGCTTATGATTTAGTAATGAATCCTGGCTTGTCTGCAGATTGGATGAGGTATACTTTTGTAGACGACTAGGAAGGAACATTTTAATTGGAGAGTCTGGAACAGGGGAGGGCTCCATAATATTTCCTGTTGGTAATGCCTCACCAGGCAGAGTGAACTCAGGGGTCAACACCACCTCCTCCAAAGGCTAAATAAGAGGTCTGTAGGCCACTCACCATCCTAAGCCAGGTGCCTAAAGTCCACTGTTTCTGGGCAGAGGCCATCTTAAACAGGAAGCGCCCAGTCCTTTGCCTTTTAGCTCTGGTATCTGCCCTATTTAAGGCCAATGGGAAGCTCACCTCACATGACACGTGACTTCGTTAGTTAGTGCTGCAAGCACCCCTCCCTGGAGGACCTAACCTTTTACTCCTCTCTTCCTCTCAACCCTTCCCTCGTGCCTCCTAGAACTCCACCATTAGCAAATTACCCCAGATGTTCAACCTTCTCTCCACATGTACCCTTTTCTCTCTTGCCTGAATTCACTCATTCATTCAGTTATTTAACAAACATTGGATGAACCATTACTGGACCACTGTTTTAGATGCTGGGGATACAGCAGTGAACAAAACACACAAGCCTCTGCCCTGCATCCTAGTAGTGAGAGAATGAACATGTAACGTGTGTTATGTCACGTGTGCTTAGTGCTATAAAGAACAATATAGCAGGGTAAGCGGCTAGAGAATGATGGTGTGGGGCAGTGTGGCTATCCAATACAGGGTGAAGAAAGGTCTTTCTGAAAAAGTGAAAATGGAACCGAAACCTTAGGAGGTGAGGGAGAGCCACGTGGCTATGTGGGGGAGGAGAGCTTTTGCGGCAGAGGGAGTGGCAAGGCCTGTTGAGGAACAGAAAGGGCCAGTGTGGCGGGGCACAGTGAGCACATGGGAGAGTGAGGAAAATGGGCAGGAAGAGAGAGAAAGGCCTTACAAACCGCTGGGACATGTTTGGAGTTTTTTTTTTTTTTTCTTTTTTCTTTTTTTTTGGGACAGGGTCTCACTCTGTTGCTTAGGCTGCAGTGCAGTGATGCAAACATGGCTCACTACAGCCTTGACCTCCCACACTGAGGCAATCCTCTCGCCCCAGCCTCCCATGTAGCTGGGACTACAAGCGTGTAAAACCATACCCAACTGATCTTTTGGTACTTTGTAGAGATGGGATTTTGCATGTTGCCGAAGCTGGTCTCGAACTTCTGGGCTGAAGGGTTCTGCTTCCCTTGGCCTCTCAAAGTGCTGGGATTACGGGGGTGAGCTGCTATGCCGGGCCAACTTCTGGATTTTAAGTGAAATGAGTAGTCACTGGAAATGGTTTTGAGCAAAAGAGTGCCAAGGTCTGAATTAAATTTTAAAAAGTGCACGTTAGCTGCCATGGAGACAACAGGGAGACACAGAAAAACCAGTCATGAGGCGACTGTGAAGGCCAGGTGAGAGGTGATAGACCAGGGAGTGGTAGCGTCAGCCGTAAGAAGTGATCAGGGTCTGGGTGTGTTTTGAAGATGAAACCAATAGATTTGCTGATAGAATGGATATATGTGTGAAGGAAAGAGAGACTCAAGGCTGACTGCGAGGTTTTTGTCTCCATTCCATGACAGAATGGAGCTGTCATCTACAGACATGGGGAAAACTGAAGGAAGTGTAAGTTCTGAGAGGAAAATCAAGAGACTTCTTTTGAACCAACCCGGGAGCAGCAGTGACCCGAGCACCCGATTGTGGGCTTGAACACCGTTTGCCAGGTTTGCAGTCTGGGACAGAACGTGGACCAGATGTCCTGGAGCTTCTTGAAGTACCAGAGAGCAAGGAAACCATCAGACGATTAGGGTCCTGTCAACAGGACTAAGTAGCCAACTAGGAGGGTCTCCCGCTTGCTGAAAATGGGATAATGCGAGCATCAGAAGGATAAAACCACAGTGGATGGATACATCATCGAATGTGTTTGGTCTGTGAATTTATGGTGATACTAACATTGGTCTCGTAATTGATATCTTTTGGAAAATGACAGGGAATCAATTCATTATTTTAAAAACTAGTTAGAAGTGGAAAGAACAACCATTTTGTACTGCCCTTCCTGTACAAACTTTACCTCAGGGTAACCAAATAGCAGATGAGGGGACATTTCTTTGCATGAAAGGATCCCAGTTAATGAATGAAGAAGAATGATAGGTTTTGAATGTCACCATCTGGCAATCTTCATGAGGTAATAGGCCCAGGCGGTGAACGTAAACTGCTCTAAATATGGCAAAAAGAGAGAAAAGCAGACAACATATGCCTCTTGATGGAAGACTACTACACCACCACCTCCAGAATCCAAACACCAGTTTGCAGATACTAGACCAGGGGGCGGGACATGTTAGACTATAGCATGGGGTGCATTCAGCAAAATCCGAGGTAAGGAAAAGTCTCTAGATCCTTGTTTCAACAAACAAATTGAAAAGAAAAAAGAGATGGAGAGAGAATCTATAGATTAAAAGAGATGTAAAAGATATAACATGCATTACACTGGGTGGGCCTTATTTGGATTCTCAATCAAGCTTACAAAAAATTATGAGACAATGAGAAATTTGAACACTGTGGATATCAGAGATGTTAAGATTTTTTAAATGAATGTAATAATGGTATGATAATTATGTTTCGAAACGAGGCCTTATCTTTTTGAGATGCAAACTGAAATATATACAGATAAAATGATGCAACATCTATAGGACTGGCTTCAAAATAATTCAGGCCAAAGGGAAAAGAGACAAGATTGACCATGAGTTAGCAGTTGCTGAACCTGTGTGATGAGTATGTGGGGATTCACTATACCAGTCTGGCTTTCTATTTTTGTGGATGATAGAAATTCCCTATCATAAGAGGCAAAAAAAAAAAAAAAAAAAAAAAAAAAAAAAGGAGAGAGAAAGGATAAAAAAGGAAAAGAAAGAAAAAAAGGAGGAAGGAAGAAAGGAAAGCAAGGAGAAATTTTGTGTGTGTTAAGTTTGTGCTGCTAATTTCATGTTCACACAGAGGTATTGCATAGGTAGTTGAGTCGTGGAGGGACTAAAGTTCAGGAGAGTATTAAGGTAGAGTTGAAAATTACGGAGTCTTAAATTGATAAATGTATTAAAATCACAGAACTGTGTGAGATCACCTTAAAAATGAATATGAGTAAGAGAAAGAGATTTAGTATGGCTAAATCTTGGAGATTTTGGGGATTTCCAAAATTAAGAGGTACGAAAGAAGAGGCAGAAAAGGCGCCATGCAGATGCAGCTAGAATGGGAGGAGACAAGAAAGGGGTTTTTTTGGGGACAGATATGTCGGACACCATGTCATCAAGGAGAGGGGCACGCGTCACCATCTGTGTCAAATGTGGGTAGGGTGGAGTGGATGTGGCTGAGGGCTGACCAGGGCATTAGGCAGAGAGGAGGTAAGTATTGACCTGGACCAGGGGAGTTTTGGGGAATTGTGGGGAGAAACCCTGGTGTGGATTCCTGAAGGCAGAGATGGAGATGAGAGCCATGAGCATTGTTGGGGCTTTAGGGGTGTTTGGAATAAAGATCGGCAGAGCAATGAGATAGAGGTGTGGGTGGGATGTGAGGCCAATGGGGTTTTTTTTTTTTCTTTAAAGAGAGGAGGGAAATTACAGCATGTTTTATTCTGATGGAAGTGATGAAGGTAGAGGGAGAGAAGAAGAGAGACACAGCGTGAGAGAGAGGGAGCAAGAGAGAGACTGAGAACAGTGATCTGTGATGATGTGAGAGGTGGACAATTGCTAGCCGGATATCCTGGATCACCCAGTGGGCCTGAAACAAGTTTGCAATCAGGTCAACTCTGATGCATTTGGTGTTAGGACACATGTATTTCATGGTCAGAGGCCTGAATACCATGCCCAGGGTCCCCCTAGGGACTTCGTGGACATGCTGATGCAGCCTTGATGCTCATGTGGCTATTCTGAATCTGTGTCCACAGTGAGGGGATGGGTTGGGCCCCCAGGTGTGTGGCTCACAAGCCAGCACAGGCGGTGTCAGCCCAGCTGAGCTCGCTTGGAGCCATTGTCTTGAGCAACTTGTACATGTTCTTAGTAAATCCCTCACCTTTCACTCACTGGGTGGCACTGAGAAGCAGCTGATGCCTTCCCGTTCCAATGGGAGCATGTGCCTGCTGTTTCCAGCAGGATCGTGACTGCTCTGGCTGTGCTCTTGCTCTTCCACTCCTTGTGGCTGCCCATTGCTGAGGACAAAATGGTGAGGTGAGGCCAGACCACACAGACCACACACTGGGGAAGGGCCAGCTTTCGGTGCTGGGGCCTGTGCTGAGGCCAGGCTCTGCAGGGGCAGGAGGGCGAGATGCTGCTTCTGGGTCTGAGGATGAGACCAGAGGCAAGGCTGAGGCGGAGCTGGGAGCAGAGCAGGTGCTGGATGGAACAGCTGGAGAGTGCTGGTTGCTTGATCAACACAATGTCTCTCCCCACAAACATTTCCCTGCAGTAAGTCTCATTTTATTTCCACCATGTTAATAATAAGAAGAAGCCTGGTAGCCTCTTGGGTACCAATCACAAGGATCACCACCAGACTGAGACATACTTCCCAGGTGTCTGCATGTGGTTTCTTCAGCGCACAGAACAGAGCTCTGAGGGCTTCCCCCAGCTGCTGCCCACAGCCACATCCCACAGGGAGGGCCTTCAGTACAAAGTGTGGAGCAGTCACTCCAGCTTCCCACACTCTGGTATTAGCTCTGGCTTAGGCCACCCGCCAGCTCTTCATTCCCCAAGTGATCCGTGTCCTACTACATCCTTTCAAAATGCCTCATGGCACACTGAGAGGTGCCCTGGACAGAGGGTCCAGAGAGCTACAGTTTACTTCAAGCTCTGCACTGACCAGCCTTGGGCCTCACTTCTTCACGTTTGACACATTTTTGTTCTAAGCATTGGAGATGCCGTAGTGACAAAAGAAAATCCTGCCTGCATAAAATGTATATTCTAGTGGGGAAACAGATATTAGGCAAATTAAATCAAATATATAATGTGCCAGACAGTGACAAGGTCTATGAAGAGAAGTAAAACAGGATAGGGGGCAGGGACATGTGAGTGGAGTGTGTGTGTGTGTATGTGTGTGATTTTACATAAAGTGATCAGGGAAGGCTTCCAGGAGGAGATATTTGAGCAGAGGCCTGAAGGAGAAAAGCATATGTTTACCTGGGGAGAGCATTCCGGGGAGAAGAAACAGTGGGTGCAAAGGCCTTGAGGCTGAGCACGCTCGATGTCCCAGGAAGAACTGGGGCCCTGTGTGGCTGGACAAGAGGGAATGAAGAGGAAGCTGGCAGGAGATTAGTTTCCAGAAGGGGACAAAGTGGGCCGGTTGTGTAGCATCATGGGTCACTGGAAGGTCTCTAGCTTTCACACTCAGTCACATGGGAAATATTAGGGGGGTTTGAGCAGTGGAGTTACATGTTTAAAAGAATTGCTCTGGTGCTGTGTGGAGAACAGGCTGTAGGGGATGGGAGGAGTCAAGGGCAGGAGCCGGGGGTCCAGTAAAAGCTATTGTAATCACCCAGGTGAAAGATGTTGGTGCTTTGGAGGAGCTGTAGAAGAGGTCAGATTTCTGGATAATTTTGGAGAGTCAGACAAGGTTTGTTGGTGGATTGCACGTGCAAATGGAGGGGCAAAAAAGGAGTTGGGCATGATGTGGTCATCATTAGAATTGTTCACAAATATTTTGGTTGTTTTCTTTTTTTTTTGAGATGGAGTCTTGCTCTGTTGTCCAGGCTGGAGTTCAGTGGCACAATCTCGGCTCACTGCAACCTCCGCCTCAGCCTCTTGAGTAGCCGGTATTACAGGTGCCCACCACCAAGCCCAGCTCATTTTTGTATTTTTATTAGAGATGGGGGTTTCACCATGTTGGCCAGGCTGGTCTCGAATTCCTGACCTCGTGATCTGCCCGCCTCAGCCTCCCAAAGCGCTGGGACTATAGGCGTGAGCCACCGTGCCCAGCCGGTTGTTTTCTTTTTTGGGCACTTGGTAAGTTTGTGCTTCCAACCCTCCTTTAAGTTAGGTGTGGCCATATGACTTCTTTTGGACAATAAAATGTAAGCAGAAGAGGTGCCTCGGGCTTCTGGGCAGAAGCATTTCACTGCAAGTGCAAGACCCTGCAACATGCCCCTTCTTCTGTCTCAAAAAACATGAAAACATTTTGTCAAGATACAGCCTCCATCAGCCTTAGTCCCTCAGTGAAATTGATGAGTGGAGTCTCCTGTCAACTCAGCCTGGACATCAGCAAAAACACGAACATTTGCGGTGTTAAGACCCTGACATTTTTGGGGTTCTTTGCTACGGAAGCATCACCTAATTTATATTGACAAATACAGATAACATGATGAAAGCATTTATTCTGAACAACTGGAAGATTAGAGTTTTCATTTCTTGAAATGGAAAAGGCTGTGGCAGCAAATGGGAGCAACAGGTTTGAAGGGGGAGGATTAGGAATTTGCTTTTGGACATGCCACGTTTGAATGCATTATGCATCCACGTGCAGATGTTGAGTCGGCTTTTGGGGATGTATGGGTCTGAAGTTCAGAGGAGAGTTCAGGCTGGAAAGAATGCATTCAGAGTTGTAAACGTGAGGCCAGTCAGGATCACAAGGGAGTGAGTGTCAGTAGAGAAGAATGTGCATGGCCTTAGACACTCGAGTGAAGAGGCTCAACTGTGTGGAAGGCTGCAGATGGGTCATCTAAGATGAGGACTCTCAACTGCCCTTTGGATTTGCAATGTGGACCTGAAGAGTAATTGTAGCGAAGTTGTGAGAATGAAACTGATTGAAGTGGGTTCAAGAAAGCATGAGAGGAAAGAAAGTGGAGTTTGAGTATAAATAACTCTTTTGGAGAGGATTGGTGTAATTGAATGGCGGGGGTATGATATTTGAGGTCAAGGAAATATTTTTATTTTTCTTATTTTTTAAGATGAGATAAATTGTAGTACACATGTGTCTTTATGGGAATGACTCAGTAGAAAGACCAAAAATTTCATATGTGAGAGAAGGACCAGTGGATGAAGTGATGTTCTTGAGTGGGCACGAGGACGGGATCCAGTGCACAGCGGAAGGCGGCACTTAGGAACATGCAGCACTTGTCCATGCCAGCAGGAGGCAAGGCAGAATGGTGAGTACAGACACACGTGCGCTGATGTGGTGTTGGCAGTGTGGGTAGAATAGGCAGTTGTTCTGAATGACGGATAAGGTTTTTCTCAGCTCTTAAAAATACATTATTTCAAAATCAAACTTTTCATTGTAATCTTGTCTTCGGCTCTTTCCTATTCTTCATCTTGCAGATCTAGATAGTCATTAGGCTTTGTTGATTTCACCCACTGAGTGGGTCTTCTCTGTAATGCCCATCTGGCTCCTTCAGCTCAGTACGATGGAAGGGCTCTGCTCTGTAGCGACTAGAATTTAAAGCTAGCTCGAATTTATCAGGCATTTGATGGTTACCTGTTTAGGGGCCCTAGCAGGGAAGTATTCCAATAAAATTGGGATAATAATATGCTTACCTCATAGGCCCATTTAGAGAATTAAGATAAATATCAGGTGCCGAGAGCTCAGCATTTCCCTGGCACATAGGAGGTTGAGCTGTTGGTATCTTCATCCACCGTCACTGCTGTACTTTATGGTGAGCTTTCTATAGAGCAGGTCTCTGCTTTAGAACCTCTGACTCTGCCAGCTACCTGGGTCAAATTTGAACTTTTTCACCTGTTAAACCAAGGCCTTCATGATCTGGCCCCAAACTCCTTTTGTTGCCCCATGTCCCAGCACTTCTCTTTCATGTTCCTTGTATTTCAGACACAGAACTAGCCCTTCTTCAACCTATATCCTTTCTTTTCATTTCCACGATTTTACAGAAGATATCTTGTCACCAAGCCTGGCAAAATCCTGCCCATTCTTTAAGATTTAATATATCACGTTTTCCTGCAATACTTCCTCGACTTCCCTTCGGACACCTCTGGTCCCCAGGCTGGCTCCTTCTTAGGCCTGTCGCGTACTTCTAAGCTTGTCTGACTGTCCTTCCACTATGAGCTCTTTGGGATCAGGAGCTCTGTTTAGTTCCATCCTTTTTGGTGCCTTGAACAGTACCTGGCACCAACGAACATCTTAAGGAATGACTGCATTCCTTATTCCTTCCTTTGTATCCACCTCTTTCCTAGCCCTTAGTGTTGCACATTGTTGATGGCCTGTCTTCCCCATCATGCTATTAATGCCGTGGGAAACAAGACATCTTTATTTCTCCCCACGTCACCAGAGCCTAACACACAGTGGCTCCATCTCCGTTCACTGCAACTTCTGCCTCCCGGGTTCAAGCGATTCTTGTGCCTCAGCCTCATCATGAGTAGCTGGAATTACAGGTGTGTGCCACCATGCCCGGCTAATTTTTGTATGTTTAGTAGAAATGGGGTTTCGCCATGTTGGCCAGGCTGGTCTCAAACTCCTGACCTCAAGTGATCCGCCCGCCTTGGTCTCCGGAAGTGCTGGGATTACAGGCGTGAACCATCGCGCCAGGCCTGGATAAACGTTTAATGAATAAAACGATGAAAAGACCTGTCACCTCCTTAATGCAGATCTCGAGGGAGCCTCCAGGTGGCGCTCGCCGCTAGGAGAAGCAGGGAGTGGGCGCGCCGCAGCTCGGGCTGGCGTCTGGGAGGTGGTAGCCTCCGCACCTGCCCAGCGCACAGCCCCAGGCGGCCGTTCCCCGGGAGCGGGTGGCGAGGACCTCAGGACTGACGCACTGCCTCCTCCGGGCGGGTGCGCAGCCTGCGCCAGGGGCGCTGTTCTCCCTGTGCTCCTGGACCCCGCAGATGTTTTAGGAACGTTCACTGGGGAGAGAGAAGGGGGCCGCCTTCCGGTACCCGGTGGGCAACACCTAAGTCAAGCCGCGGTGCTTACTGGTGAGGGAGTCAGCTGTCTGCAGGCGGCTGTGACAGCTGCAACACGCCACACACAAAATGTTATTTACCTGTCATATTAATGATAGTGTTAGCAAGTGTGTGGCATGTCCAGCTCTTTTTTTTCTTTTTTTCTTTTTTTTGAGGCGGAGTCTCATTCTGTTGCCCAGGCTAGAGTGCAGTGGTGCCATCTGGGTTCACTGCAACCCCCGCCTCCCGGGTTCAAGCGATTCTCCTGCCTCAGCCTCCGGAGTAGCTGGGATTACAGGCGCCTGCAACCACACCCGGCTAATTTTTTGTGTTTTTAGTAGAGACGGGATTTCACCGTGTTAGCCAGGATGGTCTCGATCTCCTGACCTAGTGATCTGCCCTCCTCCGCCTTCTAAAGTGCTGTCCAACACTATTCTAAGTGCTATGTACACATTTACTCAAAGGTACATAATACAAAATAAAAATTTCCATTTTATAATGAGGAAACACAGGGGCAGAGGTTGGATAACTTGGCTGAGATGGTCCATTTAGCAGTAGCAGAGGCAGGGTTAGAACCCAGGCGGTCTATACCAGAGCTGGCAGATGCCCCTTTTATGCATCCCTGCCTCCCTCTCACTGTCCAACAGGGCTACCATCTGTGTTCCAGCTGGCTGGCACTCAGCCAGTCAGACACTATTTATTAAGCACCTACTATGTGCCAAACACCTTGTTTAGTGTTGGGGATGAGCAGGTAAAGGGGAGAAAGTGTCTCCCTTTCAGGAGCCTCCAGGCTATCCAGGGAGACCAAAGTGTAGGGGGGAGAGGGTTGTGCCAAACGGTAATGATAGACAGAGTAATGGGCACCCATGGGAGGAGCCATAGCAAAAGAGAAGCTGACCTTCCCAGGCAAACCACCTGGCCATTTTCTTGTGTGCCATTCTTGTTATGGGCTTTTCTGGGGGAGGCATGGGGACACTGATGCTCTAGCCTTGGTTCTGAGAACCTGTCCAGGCCCGAGTCCCTCTAGGGCTCGGGCACCCCCCACTCCAGTCTTGTCCTTGAATCCCTGCACAGTGGCTGGGACCCTTGTCCTTAGTGACCCACTTCTCTGGTGCTGCCTGCCTGCCTAAATTTCTGAATATCAGGGACTGTGCTCCACTTGCTTCTTAGACACTCCTCCCATCCTTCCACCCGCTCCCATCCCCAGCCTGGTCCCATCATCAACAGCCACAACTTGCCTTATCTTCCCCTAAACTCTGATTTTTGTGACCCCACACTAGCCAGCTCCCTGTCCTTCTGGTGCAATCGCACTTGTACCTCTACTCCAACTAGTGGTGTCTGTAAGACCCCCAGATCCCAGACTCTTTCCTTTTCTTCTGATACTTTAGTTCCCTGCTAACTCCACCCATCCTAGACGCCTTCTCGGTTGATCACTTGAACTGATTTCTTGCTGGCTCCTCAACTTTTCTGTCTCCTTGTAAACACTTGCTCTAGAAACCCCCTCCTTTCTCCACTTCTTCACCTGGGGTGCTTGGGGATGCTGCAGGAATTCACAGAGCTGGCAGGTTGGTGCTGGGCGGTTTTAGGAACATGATTTTCAGGCCCCAGTGTAAACACATGTAGGGCCAGGCACAGTGACTCACATCTATAATCCCAGCACTTTGAGAGGCAACTCAGGAGGATCACTTGAGGCCATGAGTTTAAGACCACCACCAGCCTGGGCAACCTAGTGAGACCCTGTCTCTGCCAAAAATTAAAAAAAATTAGCCAGGCATGGTGGTGCATGCCTGTAGCCACAGCTACTCGGGAGGCTGGGGTGGGAGGATGGCTTGAGTCCAGGAGGTTGAGGTTACAGTGAGCTATGATTGCACCACTGCACTCTAGCCTGGGTGACAGAGTGAGACCCTGTCTGTAAACAATATATTTTTTATTGTCTGTAAAAAGTAAATAAATAAACAAACAGACAAATAAATAAAATGATCACATGGGGCTCTTGTTCAAAAATTTTAAGAATTTCAAGATGACAACAGTAGACAGCAGTTAAACCAAGTTCAGGGCCCTTCTACGCATGGAGCTTGTGTGACTGCATGGGTCATAGCCTCCTGAAGCGCTGGGCCAAGGCCCCCACCTTCTCAGAGCTTCCAGGGCTATCTGATTACCCTGAAGTCTCAGACTTGTGGTCTCCCCTGTCTTCCCAAGTGGCCTGCCACCACAGTTGTCCTCAGCTCTCCCACCCCATCCCATCCCAGTCCCAGACAACATTCCCTGCAGCCTCACTTGCATTCACACAGGCTTTCTAGAGTGGAGGAGAAAGCCTGGAGTTCCCAACAGTGGAAATGCCACCTGGACCAGGTGGTGTGGTTGACAATGACTGAGAATCTGTCTTCAGGGATCCCCGCAGAGGCTGGTGTCCTCAACTGTACAGGGATTGGATCTAGATGTCAAGGGAGAAGATGGGGGGTAGAGAAGGAACAAATGAGCAGGCTCCTTCCCGTACTGACTAACTGGGCACTTTCCACACCTGCCTGAATCTAATTCTCTAGGGGCCTTTTATTTTTCCTGTTTCGTAATTGCAGAGATGAGGAAACAGGTTCAAAAAGGTTACGCACCTTGCAAGCCCACACAGCTAGTAACTGGTGGCAGCAGGCTTTAAGGCTAGGTTGGTGTGAGGGCAAAATCCCACCCTTTCCCCTTGAATCTCGCTTTCCTAAGGGGCAGAGCTAGGCCTTGACAGTTATTCTCTAATCAAATCCAACTTCCTTTCCTGCCCCCTCCTCCCCTGCTACCATCACAATGATTGCCTCCTGAGGAAATTTAATCTCATCCTCAGAACCTGCCAAGCTGAACATTTCTGCTCGCTGATGATAAAAAAAAAATACCCAGCTTTCAGGAAGAAAAAGTCACTTGGCTGTTCTCTCACAGTCCCTCCTCATCTGAACCTTACCCCCAGAGTGGGAGGGAATTTCGTCCCTCTCTGCTCCCCACTTGCCCCTGGCCCCAGTTCTCTCTGGGCATCTCCCTTTTCCCTCCCTCCCTCCCTCCCTCCC
>NW_012099021.1:328799-381512 GCF_000951045.1 Mandrillus leucophaeus
CCAGGCTGGAGTGCAGTGTTGTGATCTCGGCTCACTGCAACCTCCACCTCCTGGGTTCAAGTGATTCTCCTGCCTCAGCCTCCCGAGTAGCTGGGACTACAGGCGCCCACCACCACACCCAGCTAATTTCCATATTTTCAGTAGAGACGAGGTGTCACCATGTTGCCCAAGCTGGTCTTGAACTGCTGACCTCAAGCAATCTGCCCTCTTCAGCCTCCAAAAGTGCTGGGATTAGAGGTGTCAGCCACCATGCCTGACCACCCCTTGCTTTTTGATTGTGCTGCAGCCAGAGCCCCTCCCGAGGCAGGTAAAAGTGGTATTTAGGAGACTCTTGAAAATGAGATCACTGACCAGATGCTTGATCATGTTAGGAATTTGTGTTATCTAGGTGTGGTGAAGGCACTGAGGTTGTATAGATATTTAAAGGAATCAGTTTTTGAGATATAGTTCAAAATATTAATTCATGAAACCAAAATATTAATTGATGAAACCAATCCCAAACCATATATTTGGGATTTGCCTCAAAATAATATCACAGGTGAGAAATAAGTAGGATTTTTGGGTAAAACAAGATTGACTATAAATTGATGGTTGCTGAATCTTGATGCTGGGTACATGAGGGTTCCTTGTGTTATTTAACCTACTTTTGGATTTGTCTGAATTTCTCCATGATTAAAAACTTATTTTAAATGTTAGGCATTAAAATGAAAGACAGTAAACTCAAGAGCTCTGTGTATGTAAGAGTGGGAATGGGGTGGGCAGAGCTGGGAAAGTGCCTGAAGTAGGTGAGTGCAACAAGGCAAAGTACTGCACATTTCTGCTTTCCTGGAATAAGTCTGTAAGCAGCCACAGCTCTCCCGACCCTGCCCCAGCCCTGCTGTCCTCAGCTATGACTAGCAGGGGCCCAGTGTCCACCTCTGGGAGCCCACCTCCTCCACCATGTCTTGCCGGAATCCCAGGGGCTTATGCAGGCCTGAATCGGGCTCCCCCAGACTTCTATCTAAGGAAGCCATGCCCTGGCCAGCTTCATGGCTGTGGCTGCTCTTTCTCTCTCTGGCACAGGAGGCTTTTGCTGGGTGATGGCCCCTTACCTTGGCTTCTGCTGATTCCTTTTCCAGCAAAGGGTGCTTCTCTGGGTGGGGCTTCAGAAAGACGCTGGACCTATAGTGCCTCTCACTTCTAGGATCCGCTCTGCCCCGGTAGTTTCTTTTGTTCTCTCAGGTGCAACCCTGGGCTGTGGTTTTAGGAGCCCTGCTGTGGTCTTCATGGGGCTGGCCCTGCTCCATAGGACAAGAAGTTCGTGGGCTGTGTCTGTGTGCCACCCAGGGCCAGTCCTCCTTTTGGTCCGTGGTTTATAACCCAGGACCCAGAATTCCCTGCTCAAATGTCCCAGCCTCTTCCAGGGCTGCGTGAACCTTTTTCCATCTGCCCCGTCTGTGGTGAGCTCACCGAGGTCTCAGGGATAGCTAAGGGGTGGCTCTTGTTAGTGGCCTTTGCACAGAGTTTTTGGGTGTGTGGGCTGAGGTGTTTGTTCAGTGCCTGCTAGTGGACCTGAGGGTGGGAAGAGAAGGTGGGGTGCTGACCAACTGCCTTTGTTTATACTCTTGCCAATATTAGAGGCAGATGTAGGTTTGGGGTCCATTTAGGAAAGGGAAAAATGTGATTCCTTTTCCCAACTGTGTCCCCCCTTTCCCTACCCTTCCTTTCTTGTAGGGTGGATTAACAGGTTTTTCGCAGAAAAACACACCAACCAACAAATGAACAAAAATCAACACCCCAAACTATACATACAAAACAACAGGCCCAACCCACACACCGGATACTCAGCAGGCCACTCTGCCAACATGCTTTGAAAGGATACTCTTAAAAGGTTTTGGAGGTAGGGTTAACCTTGGAAGGGGACAATAGGGACTGATATTTGCCTCAGGCTGGTAGGGACAGAGGGCATAGCAGAGAAGATGAGAAGTGAGCCTTGGGGGCTTATTTGGTGGCCGGCAGCTTGAAGGTTTCTCCTTCTAGGGCAAATGTTTCCAAGCTATTGTTCACTGCAGAACTTCCTCTTCAAATGTAAACTTACCTGGAGACCCAGTATGAGAAACGAATGTTCGTAGAGGTATTCTGGCTAACACAGGGTTGGGGGCAGGGTTACTGTCCTGCTTGGTGACCTGCCTACTTATGCCCAAGATACAAAACATCCACATCTCAGGAAATGCTCAGGTCAGGCTGCATCAGGCTGTTCCTCAGGCGCTCAGGGACAAAGTAAAAGCAAAGGACACCAATGCTGGGCGCTTGGGATGGTGTCTTGTTCTCATGTGGTGGTCAGTGCCAGCACACATAGGCGGTTTTCTGCCTTTAAATAAGATAGCATAAGAAGCTCTTTGTAAAGTGTAAAGAACTGAGCACACATTAGGTGATTTCTTTTCTTTTCTTTCTTTCTTTTTATTTTCCATTTTTTTTTTTTTGAGACAGAATTTCACTCTTGTTGCCCAGGCTGGAGTGCAATGGTGCAATCTCGGCACACTGCAACCTCCGCCTCCCAGGTTCAAACGATTCCCCTGCCTCAGCATCCCCAGTTGCTAGGATTACAGGCATGTGTCAGCACGCCTAGCTAATTTTGTATTTTTTTTTTTTTTTTTTTTTTTGAGATGGAGTCTAGCTCTGTTGTCCAGGCTAGAGTGCAGTGGCACGATCTTGGCTTGCTGCAACCTCTGCCTCCCGGGTTCAAGCGATTCTCCTGCTTCAGTCTTCCGAGTAGCTGGGACTACAGGCGCCCGCCACCACACCTGGCTAATTTTTTGTATTTTTAGTAGAGATGGGGTTTCACCGTGTTGACCAAGATGGTCTGAATCTCCTGACCTCATGAGATTGAGGCCTCAGACTCCCAAAGTGCTGGAATTACAGGTTTGAGCCACCGCGCCTGGTCCTGTATTTTTTTTTTTTTTTTTTTGTAGAGATGGGGATTCTCCATGTTGGTCAGGCTAGTCTTGAACTCCCAACCTCAGGTGATCCGCCTGCCTTGGTCTCCCAAAGTGCTGGGATTATAGGCGTGAGCCACCACTCCTGGCCGTATTAGGAGATTTCTACCAGTGGAGGGTAGGTGTGGGTATTTTGGGCCTGGCTGTTCTATCTCAGGGCCTACCATTGTCATCTTGTTCACACTCCCTGTGCTGGTTATGAAGCTGATGTCTGTAAGGTGAGACTCACCTGTCTGTACTCTACCCTGTGATTCTGGGGCTGGGACTTGGCAAACCACACTGCTCTGTGGCCAGCTGGCTCCATGTGGGGCTCTGTCAGTAAGGAGGGATGGTAAATTGGCAGGAGGGAGCAAGGACTTGCCTCTTCCTCACTGCTTGTCTCTGTGAGCATCACCCCAACAATGACTTTTCACCTTTCAGTTTACCTCAATAGCAATGGGTTCCAGTCTCCAACATTTTCTGGACCCTCAACTCCAGCCTCAGAGATACTATGCCGTCACCCCTCCTTGGAAGCCTAGGTCCCAGCTCCGCAGGTCTCCTCTTCCAAGCTTCTAAATTATTGCAACCCCAGTATCTTCCCTGCGTTCTTCAGCCCCAGAGGTAGAGCTGCCTCTGGCAGTTACCATCCCTATGTTTATCTTGATACTTCCTTTTTGCCTTTCAGTCTCTAATACCTGCTTACTCAATTGCCTAGATTAAATTCTTTCTGTTAAAATACAGGTCTGTTTCCTGTTTTCTTTCCTAATTAGACCTGACTGTTAACATGCACCTTGGAGGCATTGCCTGAGAAGCACATCAGAGTGTAGGCTTACCTTGCTGTGCTGTTCTGAGGAGCCTGATCTCAGAAACCCTGCCAGTGGCCCCGACAAGTCAACCATCATGGTAAAAGAACTCCCTCATCACAGGAAAGTCCCCTAATCTAAGACAATGTTGATAAACAAACTAACTCCAGGAGAGAGGGTTTAATTTAAGAAAGCCACAGGGACCCTAAATCTTTTCATTCCAATCAAAGCTGTCAAAGCCAGTTATTGTCAGAGCCAGGCAGGTGGCCCCAAAGCTGCCATCTACCCGGCAGCTGTCCTGTCACTACGGAAACCACAAGTTGGTGAACAGGGCCCCAAGGAACCCTGCTGCTAAAACTCAGTTGCTTGACATATTTGTCATTATCAAGTCTGCCAGAGTGCAGCATCTTTTGCAAGAGTGATTCCCTGAAAATTCTCCTGCTTCAATCCCTCTACCCATTGTTTCCCAAAGAGACAATATGCCCACCTCTGAGAAAGACATGTGCTGGCAGGCATCGCAGGCACAAGAGGAGGCACTGGTTTACTCAACAACAGACAAGGCGACTGTCTGCATGGCTTTGCCACAGCATGGTGGCTGGGTTCCAAGGGTGAGCCTCACAAGACAGAGAACCAGGTAGAGGCTGTGCCATCATTGGTTACCTAGTCTAAGAAGTTACACAGTCACTTCTGTACCATTTAATTCATTAGTAGCAAGCCACTGAGGCTAGTGCATGTTCAAGGGGAGGGGAATTGGATTCCCCCTTTTCGTAGGATAGAAAAGAGTTTGTGGACATGTTTTCAAATGACCACAAACTACGACCTAAAGAAATTAGTGGAAGAGCACTCTAGGAAGAATTGTAAAGTCTCTGAGGCTGGAAAGGCTTGGTGTGTTTAAGGAAATGAAAGGCCAGAGAGGCTTGAGCACAGCAAGGGCAGAAGGTAAGATTTGAGGTTAGAGGTGGACAGAAGCCATATTAGGCAGTTATAGGAGCTTGGATTTTATTCTGGATGCAGTGAGGACTGTTGAAAGATTTAAGGTTTGTATTCACTTCTTGAAAGGATCACTCAAGCTAATATGCAGAGAATGGATTGAGGTGAGATAAGAATAGGGAAAACCAGTTAGGATGCTATTGGATGGTTCGGGGAGAGACAGTGATGGCTTGGACAAGAACGTTGGCACTGGAGATGAAGAGAAGTAGATAGAAATGGTGGAAGTAAATGAACACATCTACCAAGAGACCGAATGTGAGAGAAGGAAAGGAAGGCAGGAAACAAGAAGAATTCTTGGGTTTTAGGCTCGTGTCTGTCTTGACGGTGGAGCCCTTTCCTGTGATTGGAAGACTAAGAGAGGAACTCACTGATACGCACAAAAGGTAAAATCCAGAGTCCTGTTTTAGGCACATCAAACTTGAGAGGTTTGTAAGATATACTGATGGCAAGAAGTAGACATTTGGATATATGAGCCTGAAACTCAGTGGAGAGCTTGGGACTGGAAATATAAATTTGGGAATTATCAACATATGGATGGCATTTAAAGCCATAGACCTGGGTGAGGTCACCTGGGGAAAATCTAGAGAGAACAAAAGAGTGTGGAGACTGAGCCCTGTAAAGGGTAGCCTGCAAAGGAGACTGAAAAGGAGCGACCAAAAAAGACAGCAGAGAAACTAGGGCATTGGATGGTATAGGTATCTGAGAAAGCGTTGGTCTGAATGACTGTTAAGGCTCCTCCGGATATGAATTTCTATAACTTTACGGATGTTTCAAATCCCTTCAAGCTGGGAAACTCTGTCTCTGCTGCATCTTTGGGATAACAAGCTTCCTGAAGAATCACTGGGTCTTTTCAAAGACTGAAAATGGATTCCTAGCAATGTGAAATCTTGTGCCTGGGTTCTAAAGTGATCAAAGGTAAGGTTGAGCCCAGGACAAAATGAAGACCCCCTGGAAGGAAGCTAGGGCAACACAGTAAGTGGCAAAAGAATACAATCCTCTTCCAGTAAGGCTGGCTCAGCTGTGGCAGACCCAGGGTGGTTAGGACAAATGGCAGCCCCATACAGGGACATACATGGACCCTGATCCTTGTTTTTTTCCTTTCTGGGGCCTTTCTGAATCTCCACTCCATGTGCAGGGTTGACCTGTTACCTTGAGGAACTCTAAGATTGCATCAGTGGAGTTGTCTGAGGGCTCTGTGGCTTCAGCCCTGTCCAGGAGGGCAGCCTGGCAATTGGATTGTTCCTGCTGGCTGGTGCCGTTGTGTGACATTGAGCCACCAGAATGGTGCTGATACACTGCTTTTGGGTGATCCTCACATTAGGCACAGGATGAATTCAGGGCACTGGGCTACTGATGGTCAACTGTTAGCACACGGGCTTGGGCTGTGTGTGGGGGCCCATGCCTCAGCTCTCACCTGTCCATGTTCCTCCATGATACCATCTCTGATTTGCAGTGTTCAAAGGCATAGGATGGCAGCAAGCCTCCTTCACCCTGTATATCCATCCCCTTGCTGCTGGCACCTAAGGTTTTCACCCCATGCCCTCATCAGTCTCTGTACCACACATCAGGAAGTCCTCCAGTGGTGGCTGTGCCTGCCTTCTCTGAGGACTTTAAAGACCTTGGCTTTGCCACACCAACAGGCTCTTCCAACCAGTGCCTTGCCTCCAAATGATATGGCGATGTTTTGCTTTCTCAGGTCGATCTTAAGCCATTCCCAACAGGGAATGGACATCCTTGTATGAAAAACACTGTTTTTCTTGCTCCAGTTACGTCCCCTTGCCTTTCCTCTCTTTTGGTGGTGGTGTGCGGAAGCGGAGGTGCAGGAAATGTTGAAAGGGATCACATTCTAACAATGTAGTTATAATGGCCTGAAGAATTCAAGAGAATACATGGTTGGAAGATGTGTCACTTTATGTTAACACTATAAAACTCCAAATGAAAAATAAATTATCGTTCATACTTTCCTGAATATTCTGGACAAGGCTTACATTTTGGTCATTATTAATGAAGTACAGAAACAACCTCTGAGAGAGTGGTTGGATGCCAGTATTTGCAGGTGCCATGATGAATGATGCAGCATCATCAGTAAAGATGCAACCAACATTACACAAATGGTATCAGAGAACCACAGAGGCAAAAAACCAAAACGCAAACCCAAAACTATATTGTTTCAATACAAACAGGTTCCAAAAGCCATGATATTGTGAGTGACAACAATGTTGCTGCCTCTTTCTCACAACAGAAAATAAAACATTAACCAAAAGAGCATGGGCAGATATTTCCTGGATCTGAACAGGAATATTTGTTGTCTGAACTCTATGAAGAATCTTCACGTGCAGTGATAGAACAATAAACACATTTGTAAATACCTCTTCTCTATGGATTATTCTAGATCTTCATTGACAAATGTCAACACCTCACATAGGCCTGTACATTTTGAAATACCTTTTTAAATTAAATTGTTTAGATGGACAAGGGTCCTATAAAATATTTTTTCAGGGCTTTGTATACTAGGGGTGGCCCTGGTTACTGGTGACCTTGAAAATACTGTCTCAGTGGTCTGGTGGTGATAAATACCTCACTGGAGTAAGTGCAAGGGGAGTTAGAAGAGAAAAATTGCAGACAATGAATATAGACAAGTTAATAAAAAAGACTTTTTCTATAAATAAGAGCAAAGAAATGAGGCAGAAGTTGGAGGGGTTGGGGGTAAAGAGTGTGTGCATTTTTTAGATGTATTTTATGTATTCTGTTAGGAATGGTCCAGTGGAGGGGAGAAATTGATGCTGTCGGGAAAGGAGAGAGAGAGAGAGACAGAGAGAGAGAGAAAGAGAAAGAGAGAGAAGCTGAGTGATTTTCTTGAGCAGGCAAGAGGGGATGGGAGTCTGATGGGAGAAGCAGAGGGGATGTCCTTAGAGAGGAGCCCTGATATCTGTCACTCAGTGGGAAGGAAAAGGATGTGGGTGCAGATATTGGTAGGTGTGCAGGTGTGGTGGTGCGAGCTTGCAAAAGTTCCCAATGCTTCTATTTTCTTTGTGAAATAGGAACCAAGTTCATCACGGAGAGAGTGAGTGGGTTGGGGAAAAGGTATTTTATGTTTGAGGAGTGAGGAGAAGGTGTCAAATAATCATCCAGGTCAGCAGGTTAGTAAGCAGCATGAAAATGTGATAGGATTGCTGGCCACACTAATGACCATTTGAGACCTAATGACAAGACCAGTTGGACCAATCAGTTGGGTGGTGGTTGTTGATATTGTTGTTGTTTTCTCTACCTGCATGTAGCTGCACAGGGGCCAGTGTGGAATAGGCATAGAATTTGATTTCACCAGGATTGGGGCACTGGTTATGACCTCTTGCCTCTCAGCTCCAAATCCACGTTCGTTGCATGCTTGTGATATTGGAACCTTTCCCCTTGGTTAACTAGTATGTTATATGCTTCATCAGTAGGGGACACCAGAGGATGAACAGTATTTCCTAGTTTAGTGTTTTTTTTTTTTTTAAATCTAGGCAGGCTTTTGTAGTGCCCAGTGGCCAGTGACCAGCAGCATGTGTTTCCATAGGCATCTTCTCCCAGGACCCCAGAAGGTGAATTGCCAGTGAGTCCTGCCAGCAGGCCCCTCAGTGACTGCACTGCCCAGTAAGTCATGGCTGTGTACTTCCCATCGAGGTCTGGCTCTAAGCTCGAGTAGCGGGGGCTGCTCTTCCATAGTCATTCCATCCTTGTGTGCTCTGCCTCAGCCCTGGGGATAGTGGCCACTTTCTGTACATGTCAGTCCTCTATTCTTTAGATTTCTTGTTGCCATATTAGCAGCCAATTCTCTTTTGTTGCTGCTTAGCAGCCAATTTTTTTTACATAGAACTTTCCCCAACCAAATTATAGTATGGTTTCTGTGTCTTAACTGGACCCTGGTTGATACAGTTGGGGTTTTGAAAGTGAAGAATTGTCCAAGTGATGTTCATCACTTCTTTCTTTTCATTTCTGTATTTTTATTGCTCCTACTTTCTGTCTCCTTCCCCAGTAATATGTAAACTTATTTAAATGTCTCCTACCTGAAAAATAAAACAAAATGGAAGCCATAGTTGGCTTCTTATCTTCCTTTAGTTACTGCTCTGTTTACTTTTACAATCCAGTTCCTCAAAAGAGTACACTCTAAATCTGTGGTAGAGAGAACTGTTGTTCCCAACTCCTAGTTTCCCCCTGTAATAGGGTGACACAGCCCTGCCCATGGTGTGACTTGCCCATGCGCCCTGAAGGGACCATGTGCACCCCTGCTCCACTTATGTGGGGCTTGGCTTTAATTGTTGCTTTGATCCGTGGAACATGGTGGAAGCAACAAAGCACCAGTTCTAAGCACAAGGTTATGAGACAAGGCATATTTTGGTTTGCTCCTCTTGAGCTTCTGCTCTCTGCCATGAGAAGGGCATGTCCCACAGTATGGCTGCTCCTTAGGCCTGGGACCTGGAATGAAAGACAGGCAAAGGCCAGCTGAGGGCCTGCTCTGTGGATAGGGCTGTGACCACTCTCCCACTCTTTACCCTGGCACCACCTCAGGTCCAGGAATAAAGAAAAGCAACAAAAGTTTTCATTAGACTTTCAAAACTTTGAATCTTACTCATATTTAATCCTTAGTTGCTGAAGAAGTGACTTTCTTTTTTTTTTTTTTTTTTTTTGAGACGGAGTCTCGCTGTGCTCCCAGGCTGGAGTGCAGTGGCCGGATCTCAGCTCACTGCAAGCTCCGCCTCCCGGGTTCACGCCATTCTCCCGCCTCAGCCTCCCAAGTAGCTGAGACTACAGGCGCCCGCCACCACGCCCGGCTAGTTTTTTGTATTTTTAGTAGAGACGGGGTTTCCCCATGTTAGCCAGGACAGTCTCGATCTCCTGACCTCGTGATCCACCCGCCTCGGCCTCCCAAAGTGCTGGGATTACAGGCTTGAGCCACCGCGCCCGGCAGAAGTGACTTTCATATATAGGAGACACTAAGGGGGTACATTCTCAATGAAGTGACAGCCATGGGGGAGGGAAAGACTGATCTATATGAGGACTTCAAGGTCCTGGCATATCAGGGCAGGTCTTTAGGAGTCTTGTTGACATAAATAAAATAGGTAGAGAGGACATTAAGACTGAGGCCGGGCCCTAAACACTAGTGTATTAATTTGCTAGAGCCGCCATAACAAAATACCACAACTGGGAGACTAAACAATGACATTTGTTATCTCAGCTCTGGAGCCTAGACTTCTGAAATCACGGTGTTGGCAGGGTTGGTTTCTTCTGAGGGCAGTGAGGGAAGGATCCGTTCCAGGCTTCTCTCCTTGGCTTATCGGTGGTTATCTCCTTGTTTATATCATATTCCTGCTGTATGTGTATCTGTCTCCATATTTCTCCTTTCCATAAGGACACCGGTCATACTGGATTAAGGCTCACTCCTTAATGACTTCATTTTAACTTAATGATCTCTCTAAAGACCGTGTATCTAAATAAGCTCACATTCTGAGGTACTGACAGAACTACAGCATGAATTTTTGCGGGGACAACATTCAACTCATAAAAACTAGAATTAATATTCCCGAGAACAAGGGGTGAGCCAAGCCTCCTCCGTCATCTGGGGTGAGGGGCGTCTTCTGAGTAGATAAAGAACTCCTTTTAGGGTAGAAAAGAGCTGAAGTTCATCCAGTGCAAGTACTGAGTGAATTTATTCTAAGGTCCCAAGACAAGAGAAAGATAAAAACAAAAATGGACGTATCACTGAAGGAGATGTGCTCTGCCAGCTTCCAGCAGCAGCAAGAACAGTGGGTATATAAACTCCAGTGGCCAAGGTTGCCCAGGTTACCCTTTTCAGGGGGCAGTGGGGGCAGCAGTAGAGGCATAGTGGGTTCTGGAGTCAGAAAGACCCAGCATCTTGCTGATGCTCATGCTGCATGTTTTTTTCAATCCTCGCAGCTATAAATTTTTATCCCAATGGGGAGCACTGTTTATAGGTTGGGGGATTAGATTCCATAGCAAAGAAAGAAAATGAGGAGAGACACGTTGGACAAGTTGGTGAGAGACTGTGCCATTCGTCCTCTAGTCTTTGACCATAGACAAAGATTAAATAACGTTATATAGATAGGAAGAAAGAAATAGAGGGGGCAAAGAATCAAGTAGGTGACTCATTTAATCCTCGCCAAAAGGGTTTTTCTTTTTTCTTTTCTTTTTTTTTTTGAGATGGAGTCTCGCTCTGTTGTCCAGGCTGGAGTGCAGTGGCCGGATCTCAGTTCACTACAAGCTCTGCCTCCTGGGTTCACGCCATTCTCCTGCCTCAGCCTCCCGAGTAGCTGGGATTACAGGCGCCCGCCACCTTGCCCAGCTAGTTTTTTTTTTGTATTTTTAGTAGAGACGGGGTTTCACCATGTTAGCCAGGATGGTCTCGATCTCCTGACCTCGTGATCCGCCCATCTCAGCCTCCCAAAGTGCTGGGATTACAGGCTTGAGCCACTGCGCCCGGCCAAAAGGGTTTTTCTTATCGCAGCTTCTTTGCAACTCTGACCATATTGTAATATTAATCAATCAATCAATCACTCGCCTTTGTTGATATTTGTGTACCCTCCCCCTGCCCTAAATTTATATGTGGAAGCCTTAACCCCCAATATGACTGTATTTGGAGATAGGGTCATTACAGAAGTAATTAAGGTTAAATGAGGGTATGTAGGTAGGGCATTCATCCCACAGGATTAGTGTTCTTATAAGAAAAGACAACAGAGAACTCCTGCTCTCTCTCTCCTCTCTTCCTTTTTGCACATGCACAAAGAAGAGGTCATGTGAGCATGGAGCCAGAAGGTAGCCATCTACAAGCCTGGAAAACAACCCTCATCAAATTGGCTGACACCTCGATCTCGGACTTCCCCCTCCAGAACTGTGAGGAATTAATTTCTGTTTAAGCCACCCAGTCTCTGGTATTTTGTTATAGCAGCCCAACTGGACTAATGAAATTTATTTAAATTATATTTCCTCCATTGGAATGCAGAAACCAAGCATCTCTATTTCCCAAATACCACCAGTACCTGGCATGGTAGCTTTCACATGGCAGGCAGTCAATAAATATTTGTTGAATGAAGGATTAGTAATCAATAACATAATAGATATTATTATCCTCAGTTTAAAGTGGAGAAAATTGACAGATATGAAAGGATGCTTAATACTCACAACCTAGGGACACAAATGGCATTTCCTTAACCGAAGTTAGCTGAAAGTGGGCCAGGATCAAATAACATCTTCAGACACAAACTACACTAAAGATTGCTTTAGCTGATCCATGAGAAGGGTCATATTTGTTCCAATTTCACTCTAGTGTCCTCTCTGTAAAAGGGATTAGAGATTTGCCAATCCACATCTGGTTCACTCCCTATAAATCAATGCCTTCAGAGTCAGTAGACAGATGCAAAGCTTAGAGGAATTTAATTGCCAAAGGCAATATGGGGATATGAGAGGATGAGCATTTGCTGTCTCCTGAGAGACCTCACAGGGTGGCATTGCCTCAGTCCAGGGTCTGGTCTATGCCCTGCAGGTTTAGCAACTGGATTTGTCAGCACACTGAGTGTGGATCCATTTCTCAGCTTCAACTCTTAATTAATTAAGCTCAGAGAGCTGTTGCATGAAACCAGCATGTCAATTTATTGATTCACAAGAGGAATAAAACCGCCACTGTGTCTGGAACACTCGTCTCCATACAGCTTGCACATTCTTTCAATGAAGTCAGACCTCCAAGGAGGGCAAGTTATCAGAAGGTTGCTTAGTGAGCGTGGAATTCAAAAGAGTGAGCTAGTTAGATGATTCAAACGTTTAACTGCATTAAACTGGGAGAGCCGATACTGCCACATTTACTGTAGGAACAGCCTTTCCAAAGGTGTTGGATTATTCAAAGCTGTTGGCTGAGGCACCGTCTCCAGTGGGCATTTCTTACATGGGCTCTGCTGATGTTCACCATCCTCATGCTCCTGTTTTTATGCTTTTCATGGCTGACTAACCCTGCTTTGACTGACTCTTTTAGTCTTTTTACTTGCTAAACTGTCAGACACATTCTGTTTCAGATGACTTTGTCCATTGGTTTTGATCCCCCCATGCAGTTGAAAACCCATGTATAACTTTTGACTCCTCCAAAACTTAACTACCAGTAGTCTACTGTTGCCCAGAAGCCTTGCTGACAACAGAGTTCATTAACACATAATTTTGTATGCTATATGTACTATATACTGTACTCTTACAGTAAAATAAGCTAGAGAAAAGAAACTTATTAAGAAAATCATAAGGAAGAAAAAATATGTTTACTATTCATTAAGTGGAAGTGGATAATCACAAAGATCTTCATCCTCATTGTCTTCACATTGAGTAGACTGAGGAGGAGGAGGAAGAGGAGAGGTTGTTCTTGCTCTCTCAGGGCCAGCTGAGGAAGAAGAAAATCCATGTATAAATGAACCCATGCAGTTCAAACCCATGTTGTTCAAGAGTAAACGGTAATGTGATCCATAACCTGGGACATTCTACAAGATAACTCAGTTGGATATTTCAAAATGTTAATATCAAGAAAGAATGGCTGGACCGTTCTGTTAAAAGAGTCACCATAATGAAGTATAATGCATGAAATGTGATTGGGTTCAGGTTAATAATATAAATGCAACTATAAGAGATATTGTTGGGAAAAAGGTGGAAATTCAAATATGAACTTGTTATTCAGTGGTATTATGAACAATTGCTAATTTTATTTGGTGTAATAATGGTAATGTAGGGGACTGTCTGTGCTCCAGAGATGTAGGCAGGGTGTTTAGCGCTGGAGAGTTACAATGTCTGAAACTCAGTGTCAGATGATTCAGCCCAAAACTAACAAACAATGTCTACCTATCTACACAGAGAGAAGCAAACATGGCAAAATATTAGCCATGTCAAATCTAGGTGGAGAGTAAATGAATATTTATTTTACTATTTTTTTTTTAAATTTTACTTTAAGTTCTGTAATACATGTGCAGACCATGCAGGTTTGTTACATAGGTATACATGTGCCATGGTGGTTTGCTGCACCTATTAACCTGTCATCTAGGTTTTAAACCTTGCATGCATTAGGTATTTGCCCTAATGCTCTCCCTCCCCTTATTTTACTATTCTTGCAACTTTTCTCTATGTTTGAAATTTTTCATATTAAAAAGTTAAACGAAAGAATATAATGTATTATAATAAGTGGTTTGTAAATGTAGTGGTAAGAATAAAAATTAAGCAATATTTACTAAAAAGTAAAATTTGAGAACCTGGGAGATAATTCTCTCTTGGAAAATTGGGTAATTCCTTCACCTCCCTAGGTTTCTGCTTTCTCACTTCAAATCAGGGAGGTAGAGTTGGGTTAGGAAAATCTTTAGTGTCTATTGAGCTGTAATATCCTAGAGTTTGATGTAAAGTATGAATGTACTCAATTTTGTTTGCTCTCTCTTCTTAGGTAAAAAGACATCCCTCAACTATGGTAAACAACAACAACAACAAAACAAAACAAATAAAAAAAAACCCTGCATCAATTTGATAAATAATCCTCCCCCTTCATATCACTGTTTTTTTTTTTCTGCACATCTTACTGGTATTTAAATGCTGAACTTACACTTTCCATGGGCATGCTTAAAGACTAAACAATAGTTGAATTCTAAATTAATCAACTGACCAACCAGTAAGCATTTATTAAGCAACTCCTTTGGAGTCATCTATCTGTTAGGTGCTGTGGGAGCACAAAAGAAGTAGGACATCATCTCTGCCTCAGGGAATTTAGTGTTTTGGGGAAAACCTGAGTAGTATACACAAAGCAATTGAGGAACAAACTAGGACTTTGCAGTCCATTAGGATTTCCAAAAATAGAAAGAGAATGGAAAGTCACCTGGCTAGGAGAAGCCAGTGGAAATATGACACGAAGGAAAAAGAGCAGCTAATTTCATTCCTGTCCACCAGTTATTTATGTGTTTATCCTTAATTACATTAGTTTGATTTCCCTTATTAAAGTCTGATGTCTTAAAAAAGCAGAGAAGTGAGGCAGGTCAGCAGGGGATGTAAGTTGGGAGGAAAGACAGGTGAGGGCAAGAGTTTCGGCAGAAGCCGCAGTGTTGGCTGGGCAGGTGAAGGTCAGGCAATGGAGGGTAACCAGCCATAGATGACCCAGGCAGGAGCTGTAACCAAAATGTTAGAAAGAGTTGTTAAGAAATTGTTCCAGGCGGGCGCAGTGGCTCGTGCCTGTAATTCCAGCACTTTGGGAGGCCAAGGTGGGTGAATCACTTGAGGTCAGGAGTTTGAAACCAGCCTGGTCAACATGGAAATACCGTGTCTCTACTAAAAACACAAGAAACTATCTGGGCGTGGTGGCATGCACCTGTAATCCCAGCTACTCAGGAGGCTGAGGCAGGAGAATCGCTTCAATCCAGGAGGCGGAGGTTACAGTGAGCCAAGATCGCGCCACTGCACTCCAGCCTGGGTGACAGAGGGAGACTCTGTCTCAAAAAATAGCCTTTTCAGCACTGTCTTAATGGTCTTGAGAACATATTACCCTGAAAATGTAAAAATAGAGCCAAAGAGGTGAAAGCTCCTCCCACGGCTTCCAAACAGGGACGGCTGCTTCCGCGGGCTTTGGCTCTGCCAGTTCTCCCTAGACCGGGGCAGGCGGGCGGTGAGGATTTCGGCATCTATTAAGTGCCAAATAGAAACAAATGTTTGTTTCTATTACTAGAGTAAAACAACAGAAGCCTGTATTTTGACCAGAGGCCTGGAATCCACTACTTTGTGAATTAGCTAAGCAGCCACAGTCGAACGTGAACCAGCCCGGAACAGGGTGGGCTGCAGAGGCAATAAACAAGGATGTCGTCAAGACCCTGTTTCTTCCTAGCGTGGCCTCCCAGGATAAAATATACAATTAATAATTACTGGAAGGCACACTTTCTGATTATGGTGAAACCATCCAATTAGGCCATGGTTTTGCAGAGGGGCTAGGTTGGAAATTCAACCAGAACAATTTAATGTCTGTTGCAAAGCTTCTTAATTATGGAATGAAAGCTACCTCAAAGTGCCTGGAGGTTTGAGCTGAATGGTGAGATCTTCATTGCCCTGACCTTCTCTGTGCTGAAGTTTGCTGACTTGAGGAGACCTCCCCTAAGAAAAGACCCTCCCCTCAGGACTGCCTTCAGCAATGATGCTTGACCCTGGTAAGTCAGTCAAGTGGGAAGTTTGCAGCACACACAGCTCAAAGGACTCACCCAGTTTGCCCTATTGGAGGATGTTAACCTTGGCACACTGTTTTTGACATTTAATTTTTCCTTCCATTTAGTGCATGACTCTTTTTTTGTCTTTCTAGTAAATTCATTTAGTTAGTATTATTCTTTGCCTATTTTGTCTTTTAAACTTCTGGTTTTTGATTTTTCATATTTTATATTATTTATTCTTGGTGTTCATGCTTCTTATTCTCTTTTCTGCTGTTTTATCTTATTGTTGTGATAATGGTATAATTTTATTTTCAGTAAGCTCCTTTTACTAACTTCATTTATTTCCACGTAATATTTTATCTGGCTTTGACCACGACTATGTAAGGGGACAGCAAAGTGGAGCCACAAATGGGAAGATTGTGAAGAGGGCCCTTGGCCAAATAAAGAGGAAACCTTTTCCCTGAAGAGGCCTTTTCGGCAACCCAACTAATTCACCCATTTTTCTCAAAGTTGAATTTTCTTCCACAAAAACCCCTTGACTTTGTTATTCAGTAGATCCTCAGGCCTAGGAAAATAATATCTACATTGACCAAGGAGATATCTGAACTACCAGTACTTCCTGCAGCATCTTTGTTTTGGTTGGCCTGGGCAGGTGGTGGGGCGTGGGGGTGAAGGGAGGGGTCTGAGGAGGGTAGAAAACAAGGGTATCCCCAGGGCTGTGGGAGGAAGGTCTAGTGGACTGGAACCATTGTATCTGTCAATTAGTGGAGGCAATCCTATTTGTGATCCTTGAGCTAATGGTCTAGGAAGGCTATAAACTTGCTCATAATTAAAGCTGGCAAGAGGGTTCTTACCCCAGGTAATGAGACAAGAGTGAACTGTGGGAGGAAGCCAGCACAGGGACCGTATGTAATGAGTCCCCTCATGGGAAAAGGGGTGGAAAACAGTCCTCAGGCTAGCAGCAGAGGGAGCGCTGTCTGTTCTGGGTCTTGACTTGCCTAAGAGGTCTGACTTGAGGTGAGGCTGAAAGACAGCCCCGTTGGGGGCTTCAGGATAAAGATGGACCGATAGGGTTCTCTCACCACTTAATATCTCCTAAGGCATTAGTAAAATACAATTTAAATATTTCCTCTGTAACGCATTTTGTGCTATTAAAGCTCTGTTTCTCAAAGTAGGTCTGTAGGTGTGTTCTTGAGGGAGCGAGTGTTTCATAAGCATTTTCAAATTTTCTGCTTTTGTTTTGAAGATAATCGTAAAAAAATAAAATCAAAATGTTGTACTACATTATTTTTAGTGCTAAAGGCTGAGTTTGGTGCCAAACGAAGAACAAATAACATCATGGCATGCTACGGAAATGTCGATTTTGTATTAAGTTTGAATAGAGAAAGATGTGGGAAAATTGATCAATTTTGTGGCCCCAAAGTAGTACAGACATCCTTAGTTCAAAAGACCTGTCATAGAAGTGGCATATCATGTTGAGAACAGAGTTATTGTGAGACATACCAACTTAAACTGTCATTCAATAGCAGGAAAGAATACAGTTATTTTTATTCCATATATATATATATATTTTATTTATTTATTTATTTATTTATTTATTTATTTAATTAATTTTGAGACGGAGTCTCACTCTGTCAACCAGGCTGGAGTGCAGTGGTGTGATCTTGGCTCACTGCAACATCTGCCACCTGGGTTCACGCCATTCTTCTGCCTCAGCCTCCCGAGTAGCTGGGACTACAGGCGCACGCCACCACGTCTGGCAAATTTTTTTTTTTTGTATTTTTAGTAGAGACGGGGTTTCACCATGTTAGCCAGATGGTCTCGATCTCCTGACCTCATGATCCACCCTCCTTGACCTCCCAAAGTGCTGGGATTACAGGCATGAGCCACTGTGCCTGGTTTATTCAGTAGTATTTTTAATGTTAGTCTTCAGTATTTTTTATTATTATGTACTTACTGTGGTGCACTATTAAATTTATCAGCCCCTCAAACTAATGGATTAGTAGTTAAAACAAGCTTATTTACCAAAAATGATTAATCCTACAATAACTTCAAGAAAGACTTAAGATATCCAGTATTGCTCAAAGTCAAAAGAATCAAGTGGACAGAAAGTGAAGCATAAAACATACAAATAGTAGGTCTATTAAATCCAATGCCAGCAATTTAGTTCCAGCAAAACATCATTTATCACGCTGATGTTTTCTATATGAACTCTAGTGACATTTGTATGTTTGTTTGTTTTTAATTTGCAGCTTTGCTTGAGTTTTGAAGTAATTTAAGAGCTACGTGTATGGGAAATTTGTATCTAGTTTTATATCTGTTCATTTTAAAGTAACACAATAAAAATAATGTACAGCAACAGTAGGATTTTATGGGAGCTTTTTCTCTTTTAAACATTATTCAAGCTTAAGAAATCTGTGACAGAGAATTAATGGGAAGCTTTTTTGTCTTTTCTGTCTCAGGCTAACTGGGCCATAACACCTCTTCAGGCTGGGGTTGGGGTAATGGAAGCAATTAATGAAAGACAGGGGAAGAAATTGGGGATGAGTTAGATATTTATGGGCCAGTTCATCCTCTGAATGTGGATAACTACTACTCAGTCACAATCTTGGTGAATTTTGTTTTATTTTGAAAGCTGATTGTTTCCTTAGGGATATCTGATATTAGGATATCTGAGTTCTAAGAAAACCAGGAGAGTTCTAAGTGTTGACAAAACTTAATAGAGTAAAAGTAGATATTGGTGTAGGTGTAGAAAACTGGAAATTTAGGTTCATAGAACTGAGGTGAAATGTATGTGTGACTGGAACAAATCTCTGTGTGTGTGTGTGTGTGTGTGCCTGTGTGTTCGCTGTGAAGGTCCCAGTAAATTTGCCTACAATTGTGTGTGGCTGGTGGATGGGCTGTCTGAATGAAAGACATCACCCATGCACCAGACCTCTTTTCCTAAAAGAGTTTGTTCTGGGGACTTCCCTGGTTGTCTCAGGTGTAAGTTCAGATGTACTCTAGGGTTTTCCTGAGGTAGAAAACAAGATTCCATGACTGCTTTTCAGGACTGTGACTTTCTATTGCAACCAAATGTTGGAGTGCCAGTGGGAGGCCAGCACTTTTTCTACTCTCCCTCTCATTGTTTATTTCAGTTCTTTCTTGATTGTTGTAAACACATGTATGGCATGGAGAGCCAGGTCTTGGTCAGGGTTAATCTAGGAAGGGTGAAAAGCAAAGTGAATCCAAATAGACAAATGTCATTAGAGTGAGAATGCCAGGGATTAATGGCATTTGTGACTTCATGGGGCCTCAGATAGCCACTTTCCAATTTTATGAATGGGTATTACATTCACATAGGAAAAGAGCATCTGCTCTCCCCAGTGCTTAGTGGTGATCAGTGTAAGTCTTGGAATGCCAGAGGGTGATCACCTGATGCTTTTAGCTACCTGTAGTTCCTCCGTGTACTGGTCAGCTACAGGGTGGGAGTTCTCTGATAAACAGAAACATGCCACAGATGCTGTGGAATGGACTCCTCTGGATGCAACAATAGGGTGATAGTGCAAGTGCATTATCTGTTCAATAAGCAGCAGCAGTACTACAGGTTTAGGACCCGTTCAATACATTCTCCCTGACTCTATCGGCAAGTGATGTGGGGAACAAAGGTGAACTGGAAAATGGAGAGGCTTTGAATAATACCTTCCAAAATAAGAATACAAGTTGAGATCTGAGGTTTTCCTAGTCTATGTTCTTACAATAACCCATAGTTTTCTTTTGTTACCTTTAATAATTTATAATGACATATGTATGCATTTATTTGGTTAATGTCTATCATATATCCTATATTTTAAGCTATATAAGGCCAGGAATTGTAAGTACTTTTATTTTCTAGGGATCCCAGTGGCTAATACAGTGCCTGAATGTGTGGGTTTTCCACAAATTCTTTATGAGTGACCAACTGCTATTTCTGATTATAAGTGTTAGTTATCTTCTTGCTGCATAACAAATTACCCCAAAATTTGGCAGCTTAAAACAATATACATTTATTACCTTACAGTTTCTGTGGGTCAGGAATTTGGGAGTGGCTTAGCTAATCTGTCTGTCTCAATGGGTTTGTCTAATCTAGACACTTCATATAAATGGAATCATACCATATGTAGCCTTTTTTGTCTCACTTCTTTCACTTAGTATATATGCCACATGGCAGCGTGTATCAGCACTTCATTCTTTTTTATGGGCAAATAATATTGTATCATATGAATAGATCACATTTTGTTTATCCATTCATTAGTCGACGGATATTTTTGTTGTCTTGGCTTTTTGGAGACCATGACTTTTGCTACTATGAACATGCGTGTACAAGTTTTTATGTGGACATATATTTTCAATTCTTTTGGATATGTACCTATGGGTAGAATTTCTGGGTCAATGGTAACTATATGTTTAAATTTTTTTGAGGAACTGCCAAACTGTTTTCCAAAGTGGCTGCATCATTTACATTCTGACCAGCAGTGTATGAAGTTTCCAGTTTCTCCACATCTTGCCCACATTTGTTTTGCTGTTTTGATTTTTGCCATCCTAGTGGGAAGTGGTATTTCATTGTTATTTTGTTTTGTATTTCTATTTTTCTAACAAATATTGATGTGCAACTTTCCATATGCTTATTTTTCATTTGCATATCTTCTTTGGAGAAATGTATATTCAAATTCTTTGCTCATTATTAAATTGGGTCATTTGTCTTTCTATTATTGAGTTGTAAAGGTTCTTTATATATTCTAGGTACAATTCTGGTTATCAGGTGTATGATTTGCAAATACTTTGTCTTTTTACTTTCTTGATAGTGTGTCCTTTGACACAATAAATTTAAATATTTTGATAAAGTTTGGCTGAGTGTTGTGGCTCACGCCTGTAATCCCAGCACTTTGGGAGACCAAAGTAGAAGGATTGCTTGAGGCCAGGAGTTCAAGACCAGCTTGTGCAACATAGTGAGACCTTATCTCTATTAACAAAAATTTTTAAATGAAGTTCAATTTATCTGTTTTTTTTCTTTTGTTGCTCATGTTTTTGATGTCATATCTAAAGATTCTTTGCCAATCCAAGGTCATGAAGATTTACCTCTGTGTTTTCTTCTGAGTTTTATAATTGTTGCCCTTAGTTGTAGGTTTTTGATCCATTTTGAGTTAATTTTTATATACGGTGTGAGATAGCAAGTTCAACTTTATTGTTTTGCATGTGGCTATTAAGTTGCCCTAGCACAATTTGTTGAAAGGACTCTTCTTTTCCCATTGAATTGTTTTGGTGCCCTTGTTGAAAGTCAATTGACCATAAGTGTATTTCATTTTTTGGATGTGATTATAAGTGGAATTATTTTATTAATGTGATTTTTGGCTTGTTCATTGCCATTGTATAGGAATAAAATTGATCTTTGCATATTGATTTTTGTTATAGTTTAGATATTTGCCCTACTTAAATCTCATGTTGAAATGTAATCCCCCTGGGGGTGGGGCCAAGATGGCCAACTAGAAACAGCAGTGTTCGAGGCTCCCAGTGAAAAAAACCATAATAAGTATGTGAATGCTTCACCGTCAACCAAGGTATCCAGGTTCTCTCATCAAAATTGACTAGAAGGCTGGTGTGACCCACAGAGAGAGGGAAGAACAGTGCGGTGCGGCAGCCTTTTAAATTGTACAATTCTCCCTGGTCATCTAGTGTTTATGAAAAATAACCAAAATAAATGAAGTGTACAATTCAGTGGTTTTAATACATTCACAAGGTTGTGCAACCATCACCACTATCTAATTCTAGCGTATTTCCATTACTCCAAAAAGAAATTCCATTATGTGTTTTTGGCAGTCACTTCCTACCTTCTCCCCAGGCCCTGAGAACCACAAAAACCCCATCCAAGGGTCAGTGGGCTCAAAGACTGAAACTAGACAAACTCATGAAGATAAAATGCTGAAAACCCAAAAGGCCAGAGTGCCTCTTCTCCTCCAAATGATCATAATGTCTCTCCATCAAGGGCACAGAACTAGATGGAGCATCAGATGGATGAATTCACAGAAGTGGGCTTCAGAAGATGGGTAATAAAAAACTACGCTGAGCTAAAGGGGCATGTTCTAACTCAATGCAAAGAAGCTAAGAACCTTGGTAAAAGGTTAGAGGAATTGGTGACTAGAATAACCAGTTTAGAGAGGAACATGAACAACCTGATGGAGCTGAAAGAAACAGCACGAGAACTTCATGAAGCATACACAAGTATCTATAGCTGAATTGACCAAGCAGAAGAAAGGATATCAGAGTTTGAAGACTGCCTTGCAGAAATAAGGCATGCAGACAAGAATAGAGAAAAAAGAATGAAAAGGAATGAACTAAGCCTCCAAGAAATATGGGACTTCCTAAAAAGACTGAATCTGCAAGTGATTGATCAGAGTACCAGAAGGAGAGGGGGAGAATGGAAATGAGCGGGAAACCACACTTCAAGATATTATCCAGGAGAACACCCCCAACCTAGCAAGACATGCCAACATGCAAATTCAGGAAATACAGAGAACACCATTAAGATACTCCATGAGAAGATCAACCCCAAGACACATAATCATCAGATTCTCCAAGGTCAAAATGAGAGAAAAACTGTTAAAGGCAGCCAGAGAGAAAGGTCAGGTCACCTACAAAGGAAGCCCATCAGACTAACAGCAGACCTTTCAACAGAAACTGTAAGGCAGAAGAGACTGGGGGCCAATATTCAACATTCTTAAAGAAAAGAATTTTCAACCCAGAATTTCATATCCAGCCAAACTAAGCTTCGTAAGCGAAGGAGAAATAAAATCCTTTCCAGACAAGCAAATGTTGAGGGATTTCATTACCACCAGGCCTGCCCTGCAAGAGCTCCTGAAGGAAGCCCTAAATATGTTAAGGAAAAACCAGTACTAGGCACTGCAAAAACACACCAAAATATAAAGAGTAGTGACACTATGAAGAAACTGCATCAACTAGTGTGCAAAATAACCAAATAGCATCATGATGACAGGATCAGATTCACACATAACAATACCAACCTTAAATGTAAATGGGGTAAATGCCCCAATTAAAAGACATAGACTGGCAAATTGGATAAAGACTAAAGACTCATTGGTGTGTTGTATTCAGGAGACCCATCTTATGTGCAAAGACACACATAGGCTCAAAATAAAAAGATGGAGGAAAATTTGCCAAGCAAATGGAAAGCAAAAAACCAAAACAAAAACCAAAAACAAGCAGGGTTGCAATCCTAGTCTCAGACAAAACAGACTTAAACCACCAAAGACAAAAAAAGACAAAAAAGGGCACTACATAACAGTAAAGGGAACAATTCAACAAGAAGAGATAACTATTCTAAATATGTATACACCCAATACAGGAGCTCCCAGATTCATAAAACAAGTTCTTAGAGACCTTCAAGGAGACTTAGACTCCCACACAATAATAGTGGGAGACTTTAACACCCCACTGTCAGTATTAGATCAATGAGACAGAAAATTAGGAAGGATATTCAGGACTTGAACTCAGCTCTGGATCAAGTGGACCTAGTAGACGTCTACAGAACTCTCCACCCCAAATCAACAGAATATACATTCTCTCAGTGCCATATGGCACTGATTCCAAAATCGACCACATAATTGGAAGTGAAACACTCCTCAGCAAATGCAAAAGAACTGAAATCGTAACAGTCTCTCAGACCATAGAGCAATCAAATTAGAATGCAGGATTAAGAAACTCGCTCAAAACCATACAATTGCATGGAAATTGAACAACCTGATCCTGAAGGACTTGGGTAAATAAGGAAATTAAGGCAGAAATCAAGAAGTTCTTTGAAACCAATGAGAAAGAGACAATGTACCAGAATCATATACAAAAATCAACTCAAGATGGATTAAAGACTTAAATGTAAAATCTAAATCTATAAAAACTCTGGGAGACAACGTAGGGAATATCATTCTAGACATAGGACCAGGCAAAGATTTCATGACGAAGATGCCAAAAGCAGTTGCAATAAAGCCAAAAATTGACCAATGGTCAATTAAACTGAAGAACTTCTGCACAGCAAAATAAACTACTGGCCAGGCATGGTGGCTCATGGTTGTAATCCCAGCACTTTGGGAGGCTGAGGCAGGTGGACACTTGGGGCCAGGAGTTCGAGACCGGCCTGAACCCCATCTGTACTAAAAAAAAAAATAACCGGTGTGTGGTGGCATGCACCTGTAATCCCAGCTACTCTGGTGACTGAGGCATGAGAATTACTTGAACCCAGGACGTAGAAGTTGCAGTGAGTCAAGATCATGTCCTTGCACTCCAGCCTGGGTGACAGAGCAAGTCTTTTATCTCAAAAAAAAAAAAAAAAAAAAAAGAGAGAGAAAGAAAGAAACTAAGAAACTATCAACAAACCAAACAGACAACCTACAGCATGGGAGAAAATATCTGCAAACTATGCAGCTGACAAAGGTCTAATATCCAGAATCTATAAGGAACTTAAACTCAAAATCAAACAACCTTATTAAAAAGTGGGCAAAGAACATGAACAGACACTTTGCAAAAGAAACATACACACAGCCAACAAGCATATGAAAAAAATGTCCAACATCACTAATCATTAATGAAATGCAAATCAAACTGCAAGGAGATACCATCTCATACCACTTATAAAAGCTATTATTAAAAAGTTAAAAAATAACAGATGTTTGTAAGGTTGCAGAGAAAAAGGAACACTTATATACTGCTGGTGGGAATGCAAATTAGTTCAGCCACTGTGGAAAGCAGTGTAGTGATTTCTCAAAGGACTTTAAACAGAATTACAATTCTACCCAGTAATCCCATTATTGGGTATATACCTAAAGGAATCTAAATTTTTTCATCATAAAGACACATGCATGCACTATTCACAATAGCAAAGACATGGAATCAACCCAGATGTCCATCACAGGTGGACTGGGTTAAGAAAATGTGGTACATATGCACCATGGAATACTAATGCAGCCATAAAAAGACCAAGATCATATCTTTTGTAATAACGTGGATGGAGCTGGAGGCCATTATCCTAAATGAACTAACATAGGAACAGAAAACCAAATACTGCATATTCTCACTTACAAGTGGGAGCTAAACATTGAATATACATGGACACAAAAAAGGGAACAACAGATACTGCGACCTGCTTGAGGGTGGAGGGTGGGAGCGGCATGAGGATCAAAAAATTACCTCTTGGGTACTATGCTTATTACCTGGGTGATGAAATAATCTGCACACCAAACCCCCATGACATGCAATTTACCTATATAATAAACCTGAAAAAAAAAGTCAAGACCGAGTTTGAGAACTGCTGCCTAAACAATTTATTTAAACACTGAATTGATTAAGAGTAACCTTTTCCTTTGTATCTTTTGTTTCTCCCTTTTCTTTTTCTCAACATGCTTTCCCCTTGTAATTAGTTTTTAAGTGCTTAAGTAATTCCTGCATCCCAAGATTTCCATGGACAAACTTATGTACTTTATTTTTGTTCTCTTTATTTTTTCCTTTTAAACAGTCTGGTGATTTTTTTTTCTTTTTTGTTACCCTAGTATGCCCTCTATTTTCCCTATGATTTATTTAATCACTAACCTTCCAAATATGTGTCTGTACATGTATACATTTATGTACACATATATATTCATGCACAAATATACATACAATGATGCCCTGTTAAAATAAGTAATTGGGAGGCCATTAGGCTGAGATGGCTTCACTGTCTTGGGTTTCTATGTCGCCAAACTGAAACCTAACTCAGCGTGAACAGCCATATTGCAGAAAAACAAAGCTTAAGCATAACCAGTCAGAAACTGTTGAGATGGAATTTTTTCCTTGACCTTGACCTTCTTTGTGGGAGGGAACTGGAGTAGCACATTTCATTCAGTCTGCCACTGGCCACTCCTCATGTGAGGGAGCACGTGAGCAAGAAGAGTGTGGGAACCAGAGTGAACTAATGCTGGAACTGGCCGGTTGCTCCTCTCTGGCGGGAGCAGGCTCTGTGCAGGGCCCTGTAGCAGTGTCCCAGCCCTTGTCCTCTTGGCACTTGGGTTCTTGTCCAGTGTCCAGGAAGAATTAGGTCACACGAATGAACTGAAGGGTAGTGTATGCAGAGGATTTTACTGGGTGATGGAAGTGGAAGTGGTTGTCAGCAGAATGGGGACTTGGAAAGGGGGTGGTGCGAGAAGAAGGAGATCTTTGCCTGAAGCTGCATTGTCTGAAGTTAGCTGCATCTATCTGTAGTTTCAGATGCTCAGTTGCTTCTCTGCTCACTGCTTAGCCATTTGTATCCCTGATGTTCAGCCTCTTATATCCTCAGTGCTCAGCTTCTTGTGTCCCTGATGCTCAGTCACTTGTATTGCTCTGCCAGTTAAAGTCTTTTTATGAGCACAGGATAGGGGTGTGGCAGGCCAAAAAGGCAACATTCAGGTAGAAAAATGGGTCAGCTGCTTTCACTTAGGGCTGTAGTTTCAGGCTTAATGGTGGGGTTTAACTGAGAGCCCAGCCATTCTGTATCACTGCCAACTCACCTCTAACTGGGAACTTTATGGCTGCTGCTCTACTTTAACCAGTCAAATATTTTCTTTGTCTTGCTTCCACAAATACTTTATAAAACATTTCCCCTCCCACTGCCTCAGTGGAGCCCAGACCCACATGTGGTTTGGCACTACCTGGTTCATGAATCACTATCTGCTCAAATAAACTCTTTAAAGTTTTAATGTGCCTAGGTTTATCTTTTAACAATACACACATGTACATACAACACATATATGATTGTTTTTTAAAAATAATTCAGAAATGAAGTGTTACTGGTTCCTCCACATACTTATCTCCTGGATAGGACACTTACTCCAGTATGGTAGATGGCAAGCTGTGTTTAATCTCTAGTTTATTAGATAAAATACTTCACAGGTTAAAATAAAAACTTTAGACAAGTTAAATTTTACAGTTTAATTGAGCAAAAAATGATTCTCGAATCAGACAGCCCCCAGAACCAGAATAGATTCAGAGTGACTCTAGGCCTGCTGCATGGTAGGATAACAAGGAAAATGATGTCCAGAAAATGGAAGTGAGGTACAGAAATAGCTGGACTGGTTATAGCTTGACGTTTGCCTTATTTGAACCTGGTTTGAACAGTTGGTTGCCTGTAATTGGCTGAAACTTGGCTATTTCTTACAAGAGTAGGTGACTGTTTTCACATCAAGTTAACCTTGCATTTCTCTACATATGAAGAAACCTTTAGGGCAAACTTAAACTATGTACAGAGACAGCTTTAGGCCAAACTTCATTTAACATACATCTTTTTTTTTTGCACTAATTTTCATCATGTAGCGTTTCAAAGATATTTTTTAGCCTTCACTCTATTTGGACTGGAATGTAAACTGTGTGTGTGTGTGTGTGTGTGTGTGTGTGTGTGTGTGTGTGTGTGTGTGTGTGTGTGGCTTTTTTGAGCTTTTCAACCTTTGTCTTCCTGTTTCCTCTGCCTTTTTTCCACTGAAATTCAAAAACTGTGAAACGTGATTTCCCCTTCTAATACACCTTAGTGCTGTTCAACACTCATAGCCAGAAGTCCTGTCTGGTCTCCATAAACTCTTGGTTAGTCATAGTCAAACCAGGGAGAGAAGGAGGGACTGAGCCAGGTGGTGAGACATTCAAGTGATGAGGGGAAAAAAAAAAAAAGAAAAAAAAAAGAACATGAAGGGGAACAAAAAAGGAGAAAAGGAGGAAAGGCAGGGAACATTACGAATGAGACAAAATTGGGAAGAAAAAGTGATTGAAATGAGAATCCTCTGAAAGCCAAGTTGACTCAGCCCTTTCAAGAAATCTTAACTCCTCCTGCCCCTGTTAAAGGCATGTGAACCACAGCAATTCCATCTGTGGAGTTGGGCAAATGAGGAACTGGGCAAAATGAGGCTGAGACCTACTGGGCTGCATTCCCAGATGGTTAGGGCATTCTAAGTCAGAGGATGAGATAGGAGGTTGGCACAAAATATAGGTCATAAAGACCTTGCTGATAAAACAGTTTGCAGTAAAGAAGCCAGCTAAAACCCACCAAAACCAAGATGGCCAGGAGAGTGACCTCTGGTCGTCTTCACTGCTACACTCCCATCAGTGCCATGACAGTTTACAAATGCCATGGCAACGTCAGGAAGTTATCCTATATGGTCTTAAAAGGGGAGGTGTGATTAATCCACCCCTTGTTTAGCATATAATCAAGAAGAAATAACCACAAAAATGGGCAACCAGCAGCCCTCAGGGCTGCCCTGCCTATGGAGTAGCCATTCTTTCATTGCTTTACTTTCCTAATAAACTTGCTTTCACTTTACTTTATGGACTTGCCCTGAATTCTTTCTTGTGTGAGATTCAGGAACCCTCTCTCGGGGTTTGGATCAGGACCCTTTCCTGTAACATTTTTCTGGTGACCACGAAAGGGACTGTAGCAAGGAAACTCCTGACCCAAAGGCTAACTTTGGGTAAGTAGTGGGGTCTGGTAACACCCCCACCATTGTCAACTGTCTTACGTTAATTCAGAATGTAGGTCAATTTAGTACTTAACTACTTTGCGATTGCTGGAATACAGCTCTTGTGAAGTGTTCTTGTGCACTGTGACACAAGAATCTGGCCACGCTTTTATGAATTTTGTGTGGAGCTTTCCATGAGCGAGAGTGTCCACAAATGTAATTTGAAGAGAACTCAGGACTGAGGCCCTAACGGTGGCTCTGGTTCAATTTTCAGCATCTCATATCCTCTTCTGCAGATTTTAATTCTGGGACAAGACTCTTATTCTGCTATAGTAGAGTGTCTCTGTGCTAATTCAGGGTTGGGGCTCATTACATGATACCCCAAAGTATGGTACTTTGGAATGCTGAGTACTTCGAACTGAAGAAAATTGGAAAGGCCTCAGAAGTAAGGTCTTTCTGAACTTCTCCTGTCCTGTTTTCCACTGTAAGCAGTGGAAGTTACTACAGCTACTGGCAGCGAATTGCAGCAACTTCAATTCTTGTCTCCTCAGAAGACGTCGACTGAAGGGCATAAGGCAGAAGAAGAGACTGAGGCAAGTTTTAAAGCAGGAGTGAAAATTTATTAAAATGCTTTAGAGCAAGAACGAAAGGAAGGAAAGTACACTGGGAAGAGGCCCAAGCGGATGACTTGAAGAACTAGTGCAAGGTTTGACCTTTTGACTTGGGTTTTTATATATCAGCATACTTCTGGGGTCTTGCAACCCTTCTACCCTGATTCTTCCCTTGGGGTGGGTTGTCCAAATGCACAATAGCCTGCTAGTGCTCGGGAGGGGAGCGTGTGCAGTGTATTTATTGAAGTTGTAAGCATGCTCACCTGAGGCGTTCTTCCCTTTTTTGGTGGAATGCCCCCAGAAGGTCATATACCAGCTAAATTCCACCATTTTGCCTCTTAGTGTGCATGTGTGAGGCCACTCGCCCAACTCCTGAGATCTCATCAGGAAGCTACTGATCATAAGTTTCAGGGTTTTTCTATCTATAGGGAAACTGCCTTTCCCTGGCGCTGGCTGTGAGCAATTACTATTTTAGAGAGGCGGTGTGACCACTGTCTGACCATCACCTGATGATCGTCTGACATTCCCGGTGGAGTGTGGGGGACCTATCCTGCCCTGTTTGTATCTGACCAGCTACCCACTGTAACACCACCACTCTTCGCAGTGAGTCATGGAAACCAGAATTCCTGTTTCCCAAGGCAGGTCATAGAAACTAGAACTTCCCTTCCTCCAAGCAAGTCGTAAAACCTAGAAACGTTATTTTCTGCCTTCTCCCTTGAAGACCCTCATTTCAGAAGGGTCCTGCCCTAATACCAGAAGGAATGCTACACAGAGAGGCCAAGAAGAATATGAACAGACAGGCCTTGCTGGGTTTCCCCATTCAGTCTATTACATTAGCTCATTATCATTCTGTTTTTGTCCAATCACATTTCTTTTTCTTTTTAAGACACAGGGTCTCTGTCGCCCAGGCTGGAGTGCAGTGGTGAAATCATTGCTTACTGTAACCTTGAACTCCTGGGCTCAAGCAACCCTCCCACCTCAGCCTCCCAAGTAGCTAGGACTATAGGATCACAGTACCCAGCTAATTAATATATGTGTGTGTGTGTGTGTGTGTGTGTGTGTGTGTGTGTGTGTGTGTGTGTGTGTGTAGAAATGGGGTCTCCAACTGTTGCCCAGGCTGGTCCACACTCCTGGACTCAGGCGGTCCTCCTGCCTTGGCCTCCCAAAGTGCTGGGATTACAGGTGTCACTCATTGTACCAGGCCTCTAATCACATTTCTACACAGCTATCGCCTCTTCATATAACCTAAGCATAAAAATAGACAGTTTCCTCTAGGTCTTGTGGTTTGCATTTTTGGACTCTCATGTCATGTAAAACTTTGATTGAATAGATTTGTTATGCTTTTTTGTGTGTGTTATAGGAGTGTCAGCTGTGACTCTTAAAATGGGTAAAGAAAGTTTTCACACCTTTCCACCCGTACACCAGTCAGAGTTTACTACATAATTTTGGAATTGAGTGATTTCAGATGTCAATTAATTCAGCTTCATCTTGGCTTCACCACATTCTGTCGTGTGTCTGTGTGTGACTCAGTAACCACTCTGCACCTCAATGTTTTCAAGTAAGGTTTCAATAATAAGGTTAAGCTTATTTTGTAAAATAAGGTTAAAATATATAGGGTATTGTGAAAATGACATAAGTTATGATTTACATAAATGTAAAACACTTTGAATCATGCACTTACTAAATGCTCAAAAGGGTTCACTATTATTATGATTGACTTAGATTAAAGCTATTGTAAATATTAACTGTTCCTCTATGCTATCAGACCTCAAAGTGTGGTGTGGGGATTCATGGGGGTGGGAATTTTCTGGAGACCCTTTTCAGGAGTCCATGAGGTCAAAATTATTTTCTTAATACTAAGAGGTTATTTGTATTTTTCATTCACATTCTCTCAAGGAGATGCAGTAGTTTTTCAGAGTTACCTGAGAAGTGCTAACGTTATCAACAGAAGCAGCTAGAGAATCCAGTTCTCACATGAAATCAGACATTAGAGACTTTTCTTACTAGATTCATTTTTAAAAAAAGTTTCTTGTCATAAAAATGTTGTTTGTTAGCTAGTAATGCATTAGTAATTTTAAATCAGTATTTTAAAACTTGTTTTAATTCTAATACAGTAAGTACTGATATAACTGACAGAAACAAAAGCTACTTGGGCTCTTTAATAATCTTTAAGACCGTAAAGGTATCTTGAGGTCAAATTTGAGAACCAAAGCTGAGATGCAACCTGTTTTTGAACAAACGTGGATGCCTTACAACCACAATTTCATCCTTTCCAGCCTCCATGACTTTTTCTTGTTTCCTCTGGCTGGGCTCAATTTCTTATCTGCCTGCAAAAGCCCTACTCCTCCTTCAAGAGCATCCATAACTGAATTTGGTCCAGACTTCGCTGCCTCCTTGGCATCCTCTTCCACGATGCTGGGACCTCCAGGGCCGGGCCTCCCTCGGACACGTGCCCTCCTTAGCCTTGGGGTATTAACATTGTTTTGACGGAGGCTCTCTTGCGAGCCCAGTCTAGATTTCTCCTTACCAGCCTGGCACAGGCACCAAGGGGAGGTGCCTGGGCTCCACAGGCCCAACGGGCCAGAGGGTCGCCGGTAGCGTCAACCAAGCGCACGACAGCCCACGGGTGGCCAGGCGCGAGGGAAGAGCCGGAGCCCAGTCCCAGCCCACCCGGTTTCCGGCACCGCCCTGCCGCGTAGGGGCGGAGTCGCGCGCCTACACAGGGTGTGGCCTCCAGCCCGCGCGGGAAAGGGCCTGCGCCGCATGCGCGCGCACAGTCGGCGGCCGCGCGCAGCACGCTCAGGGCCGGGATGGCGGCGGCAGCGGCGGCGGCGGCAGGAAGCGGGACACCCCGAGAGGAGGAGGGACCTGCTGGGGAGGCAGCGGCCTTGCAGCCCCAAGCCCCAACGAGTGTGCCTGGGGCTCGTCTCTCGAGGTTGCCTCTGGCGCGAGTGAAGGCCTTGGTGAAGGCGGACCCCGATGTGACGCTAGCCGGACAGGAAGCCATCTTCATTCTGGCACGAGCCGCGGTGCGGCAGCAGCGCGAGGGCACGCGGGGGTGGGGGAGGTGGAGCGCGGGGCGGAGCCTCGGGGCCTTCCGCGGGCGGGGCTTAGGGTGGCGTGGGCCGGGTTTTGAGATGTGGGTGTGGACCCGGAAGGCGGAGGAAAGGGGCCGGGGACCTATGCGAGTTGTGTGTTTTGTTAACACTCCTCCCTCTTGTTGAGGACCTGGTTAGTGAGTGACTTTAATTTGTATCTCCAGGGCCTCATACAGAACTTGTAGGAGACTTTAGTGAATGAAGGAGAATACTGGGAAGAGGGTGGCGGAATGGATGTTCATGAAATCCAGGACAATCTTAGCTTCCAGAACATTTTCTTGCCCCTGAGCCTTTCTTCTCCCTTTCTGCCCCCACCCACAAACCAGAGCCCTCACCTCCTCAGTGTGCTAGAACCCATTACTAAAACTTTGCTTTTTTACTTCACAGGAACTGTTCGTGGAGACCATTGCAAAAGATGCCTACTGTTGTGCTCAGCAGGGAAAAAGGAAAACTCTTCAGAGGAGAGACTTGGGTAGAGTGGCACTGCCAGTGTCTGGGGACAGAGAAGAGAGGGCTGGGCTGGTTTTACCTTGCGCAGGTTGAGAAGACGTCACTCTGATCTGAGAGGTGCCACAGCGTCTCTCCCCAGGATGGTTTCTGTTGGCCACAGTGCCAGGAAGCCCTACCTGTAGAGGCTCTCTGCTTGGGGTGGTGGAGCAGTGTGTGGTGTCTGGGGTTGCCAGAGCGGACTGGATCCCTTCATACCTTCTGCCAAATTGCACCAGAAAAAGATAATTCTTTTTCACCTAGCAACTGGGGATTTGATTTCTGACTCTTGTCTGGTTGGTAACCCTCACCTGTGTAAGCTTTCATATACCGTGTTCTCATGCGCCCTGCGTCTATTGCCACATTCTTCTCTGATAACTTTAAGAGCAAAGCGAATAAATAATTTAGATGTATTTTAGGAGCCCCCTCCCCCCCGCATTGAATGGTATTTGCCTACACTTTTCTTACTCTTCTAGGGAGACAACTAATATATATGAGAGTTGCTGGTAGAGTAGATACGGATCTCAAGGCAGCAAGGGACGCATCTTATAATTGCCCTCATTTGTCCAAAGCCTCATGCCCTTCACTGTAGATTGTGCTGTTTTCTGACTGACGTCAGCATGGCTGGAGTTAGTCAGGTGTCTCTTTGCCTTGTGTTTCAGATAATGCAATAGAAGCTGTGGATGAATTTGCTTTTCTGGAAGGTGAGTTCTCTCTCAGTGGGCAGTCATTTCCGCCTGTCTTTTGCATGTTGATGTGAAATTCAAAACCTCATAAAACGGATGCCTGCTTCTTGTTCGTGTAGGGATAATTCTTTCTCCGTACTTGCTGTTAGAAAAAAGTAACTTGCTAATGAGGTTCAGTTTTCTCCCTTGGGGAATTAAAACTTCTACCTGAAAATTGCTAGCCATAAAGAAATAGGAGGGAATATAAAGATGCCAGTGTAGTTAGATGAATTCAGAAGTTTGATTCCTATCTTGTTCGCCATACCTAGATATCAGCCTTGCCCCCCTTATCATGTTAGAGATCAGAAACAATTGTCAACATTTAAAGGGTGACTGCTTGTTCTTTTTTCTTCAACAATCTGTGTGAAGTGATTATTTTGCTGCAATAAGACTTGTACTTGTCTGTATTTATTTTTAGGAGTCATGGATTAACTTGTGTACTAACTAAATTTTTTCATTAAAAAAGCAAATATTTGAAATACCTAATTTTAGCTACCTTGCCTCAGAGCTATTTCTGCTACTTAATTTTTTTTTTTTTTTTTTGAGACAGGGTCTCGCTCTGTCGCCCAGGCTGTAGTGTGGTGGCGCGTTCTCGGCTCACTGCAAGCTCTGCCTCCCGGGTTCACACCATTCTCCTGCCTCAGCCTCCCCAAGTAGCTGGGACTATAGGTGCCTGCCGCCACGCCCGGCTAATTTTTTTTTTGCATTTTTAGTAGAGACGGGCTTTCTCTGCGTTAGCCAGGATGGTCTCGATCTCCTGACCTCGTGATCCGCCCGCCTCGGCCTCCCAAAGTGTTAGGATTACAGGCGTGAGCCACCGCACCAGGCCGCTACTTAATTCTTAAATCTGATCAGCTTACTCTTCACTACACATATATAGTCATGTGCTGCATAATAACATTTTGGTCAGCCATGGACTGCTCACATGAGGGTGGTCCCATCAGTTTATAATGGAGCTGAAAAATTCCTGTTGCCCAGTGAGGTAGTGGTCATAACATCCTAATGAAATACATTACCTTTTCTATGTTTAGATATGTTTAAATACGCTTATCACCATGTTACATTTGCCTACAGTATTCAGTACAGTAACATACTGTTCAAGTCTGTAGCCTGAGAGCAATAGGTATACCCTGTAGACTAAGTGTATAGTAGGCTATACCATCTAACTTTGTGTAAGTACACTCTATGGTGTTCACACAGTGGTGAAATCGCCTGAAGATGTAATGCATTTCTCAGGATGTATCCTTGTTGTTGAGCGACACATGACTGTATTTTGATTGAATAGCTTGGCAAAAGCCATGTATCCTCATTTCATTCTCCCAGGGTGTTCTCATTACCTCCTCTAAGCCTTATTACCTTTAGAAATCTCTTGATTTATTCCACTCTTTTTACTCCTTTGTTCTGCATCTCCATGTCAACCTAGGCCCCTGGTCCTTTTGATAGATATTTTTTAAATGTCTTATTAGATACATTACCATGGCTAGCTTCATGCCTAGACTATTGAGCATTCTTTTAATTTGCAGATTTTTCTTCAGCCTCTCTTTCCACCTACTCATTTTTCTTAAAATTAACTTTTTTTTAGTCCTACCTAAGGCAGGCACTCCTTGTGACAGACTTTCTGTAAGTTCTGCAGTCAAAAATGTTTGGAGCCTACTTTACCTCTTCATTTTTAATTACCAGCTTTTCAAAGACATGAGTGATATGATCAGATTTGTATTTTAAGTACACAACATTGCTGTCCTGGGGAAAATAAACTGGAGGGTACTAGGAGTAGAAGTGGGGAGGTTTTATGTAGTTTTCCACTCTAGTCTCTATCACAGCATAGTGCTTAGCTTGGATTTTTAATAATGGCCATTTATTGAATGATTGCTGTGTTTATTTTCATCCTCTGCTTTCATCCTCATTTATCTCTGTAATTGAATCCTTCTGCTCTAACCTACTTTGGTAGATCTGAATGTTAGCCACCGTAGCCCCTGTGGATTCAGTCTGCATTATATTATTTTTTACGTGGTAAAATAAATGTTCTTATGTCCTTAGATGTGTATGGTGTAAGTAAATACATTTTTTTTCCTTTTTATGAGCAATACATATCCATGGTTGAAAATCAAATAGTTACCTAATGGCTTATAATGAAGTATAGCTGCTGTCTGCCCACTGTTTTGTTAGTGTTTTGAGCTTTTCTGGTGGTTACGTTTATTTCTAATTAATATGCTTACCCATTGATGTGTCAGCTGTAGACAGTGTGTACTGACTTCCTGCTGTGATAAATGAGGATTTGGCTAACCTGTAGAACCCCATAAATCCCCTCTTGTCTTTCTTATTTTTGGTAGTTGTATCACTAGTTTTAGTTTCTTTACCTCTACAGTTTATATAACATACTGGAATGTCTTCGGTTGTTGTTGTGTCCAACTTTTAATGCATTTCTTGACTCCCCAGTTTGTAAAGTATGACTATTAGTGCACGTATCCCTTTTCCCTTTTTAGTTCACATCTAGCTATCAATTTGTGTTATCTAGTAATTTGACATTGTCAAAGCTAATAACATTTAAATCTTATCACAATTAAATCTTCCATGCTTTATCCCTCATTGATTGTAGAAGTTGAAAACTAGGGCTGTAAACAGTCTTTCTCTACCCTTTCTCTGTCCCTTAATTCCTCATTCAGGTCCCCTCCCTGCAAACAACTGTTCCTAGTTTTCTTGTATAACTTGGATATTTTATGCAAATATGTTTATATGTGTATATGTATATTCTTTTTCTAAGTCTTATGAAATACAACATATGTGAAGTGTGTGTGCTGTAAATGTAAAGTCAATAAATGATAAAATGAATACCCTCGTAACCACCATCTTGGCCAAGAGATAGGGTATTGTCAGCCCCCAAAAGTCCCACATATATTCATTCTTCATCATATCTCTTCTCATCCCTTTTCCCGACATTACTGTATCCTAACTTTTTGAGTAATTGCTTCCTTTTCTTTATAGTTTACTATATTAGCATGCATCCCTGAGTACTAAAGTTTAGTTTCGTTTTTTCGAACTCTCTGCAAATGGAACCAAACCATATGCATTTATTGGTCAACATCTGTCACACAACTGTTTTCTTTAAGTTAACGCATTTATGAGATTCATCTGTGTGATTGCACATAACTCGTTTGTTCATATTCCTTGCTATATGACAGTACCACAATTGAGCTATTTTAATGTTGATATTTGGGAAACCTTATTTTTCCTATTATGAACAACTTGCTATGAACAGTCTTGTACATGTTTCTCTAGGGTAGATGTGTATGTGTGTATAAAATATATAATACTGCTGGAACCTAGGATATATAGGGTATTGATATCTCCATCTTTGGCAGGTACTGCTGAATTTCATGTATTCCAGCGGTGCATGATAATTCCCATTGCTTCTCATTCTTACCCACACTTGGTATTACCAGAGTTTTTGATTTTTGACATGCTGTTATTGAATGTAAGTGATAGTTGCATTGTGGTGTTAATTCGTATTGCCCTGATTGTGGGTAATATTGAACATCTTTTCATATGCATGCCTGTTTTTTTTTGAGGGGTGTCTCCTATTTTTCTGTTATGCATTTTTGTCCTTTTTAAAATCGATTTATAACAATGCTTGGTATATTTTATTTCATTTTTATTTATTATTTGTTTTTGAGATGGAGTCTTGCTTTGTCATCCAGGCTGGAAGGCAGTGGCGTGATCTCTGCTCACTGCAACCCCCGCTCCCAAGTTCAAGAGATTCTCAAGTAGCTAGGACTACAGGCATGCACCGCCACGCCTGGCTAATTTTGGCATTTTTTGGTAGAGATGGGGTTTCACTGTGTTGGCCAGGCTGGACTCGAACTCCTGACCTCAAGTGATCTGCCCGCCTCCCCCTCCCAAAGTGCTGGAATTACAGGCATGAGCCACTGCGCCCAGCCTTTTTTTTTTTTTTTAAACATAGTTCTTTAGAAGAGAGCCCTGTGATCTTTTTTTTTCTTTTCTTCCAAGTTAGGTTTAAATGCCTGTCTTCTGGTTGTGCTGTCTGTGGGGAGGGTTGTGGGGAGACGGGCAACTGTTTCTCATACAGACCCTCTGGTCAGTAACCAAATTTTCATCTCACATCGCCATTCCTGATGACTTGAGCCTGGAGCTTCCTCATGGTTCTTTTAGGCATATGGGCCTCCTCTTCTGCTGCAGCCCCTCTGTGTTCATTCTAGGCTCCTTTTCCCTCTGCTCTATTTATAAGCCTACTTTGATCAGGTTTCTGTTATTCAGTTTTTTTGTTGAAATCCATTAACTGCCAGTGGGCCCCTATTTGTTGTAGATTTATACTTTTTAAACTTTTTTACCTTTTGAATGGAATCTTGGATGGGAGGGCATATGTACTTGTGGGCCCAGTCCCCCATCTGGAACTGAAACTTTTCAAAAGTTTCTCTTTAATTAGAGAGTTTACCTCATTTATTTTATATTATTCCTTCCTTATATGGTCTTCATCAATGTTCATTAACTTACACAACGACTTCTTAGCTCTTTTCTCACTTCTAATTCTAACTCTTCAGACTAGTATGCTTAATTCCTAACTGCCCACCATCTGTAATGACATGTTTTTCCCTGGGGATATTTTGGATAGATCATCCTCAAAATTAGTATTTTGGTCTTAGAGAACTGCTGCCAATACTGGAGCCTCTTCTGCATTAACTTAGCCCAGCTTGTTACACTAATCCAGCTCCTGAGGTCCCCTGGTATACTCATTGCTCTTTGTATGTTTAGGTACTTTGGATTGATTGCTGAGCGGGGCAGTTTTGTGAGCCTTCATCTGCAGCCTTCAGTTCACCCCTCTCCACAGGCCTCAGCTTTGAAGAACGGAGTCTTTGCACTTACACACACTCTTCCTGTTCTGCCTTCACCTATGCCGGGATAAGCAGAGATCTCATCAATGAGCTCTTCTCTGCAAGGTCTTCCACTGCTTCTGTCTGTCTTCCATATCAAGCCTGGATGCAGCTGTTGCTGCTTAGAGCAGGGATGAAGAAAGTGTTCTGCATAAGTGGCTTCCTGAATGATGAGGACCAGAATAAAGGTTTTTGATCAACCTCAGTCTAGTGTGTTTTATAATCTCACCTTTGTTCTTACCCTGTGACGGGAGAGCCACCATACCTGATCACAGACCTTCCTGATCTTCCCTGCCAGCCATTCTAACCTGCAGTCCTTTCATTAATTTTGTTCTTTTATTTTTCCAGCACATCACCAGAAAGTGGTTCCAGAATTTATGGAACACCACTTGACCTCAGGAGTTCAAATAAATAGGACGGTCCTAGATTGAAAGCCAGTTAAATTTTTTTAAGTTTTATTTATTGACATATAATCCACATACTCTATATTTCACCAATTTAAAGTATGCAATTCAGTGGTATTTAGCATATTCACAAATATGTACACCAGTCACCTCAGTCGATTTTAGAACATTTTCATATGAATGGAATCATGTAATAATGTGGTCTATCGTGTCTGGCTTTTTTCACTTTGATAATGTTTTTAAGGATTATCTATGCTATATAGCATGTACTAGTACCTCATTTTAAAAAATTGTGGTAAATTGTACATAAAGTAAAATTTACTTTTGTAATAATTTTTAAGCATGTAGTTCCGTGGCATTAAGTACATTCACATTGTTGTGCAACTAACACCATCATCCATCTCCAGAACCTTAAAAATCTTCCCAAGCTGAAACTTCATACTCATTACATAATCACTCCTCATTCCCTACATCCTGCAGTCCCTGGCTAAGCTTTGGTTTGGAGGAAAGTTGTGGGTGACATAACGAAGGAGGCAGAGTACCTAGAAAGCAGCAGTTGAGCAGCAGGAAGCCTTGGACAGTGGCTGTTAATTGGGTCATGGATCATTTTAAAAATAGTCCATAGGATTTGCTCCCTAGAATGATGCACAGATGTTCAGTACTGTAACATTTAAAAAATAAGCTTTATTTTGGAATAATACTAGATTTGCAGAAGAGTTGCAAAGGTAGTAGAGAGAAGTCTCATATGCCCCTTACCTCGTTTCCCCATTGTTAACATTACCAAGTACATTGGTCACAACTGAGAAACAGACATTTATAGGTTACTGTTTAACTACAGTCTCTTTGGATTTCACCATTTTTTCATTAATACCCCTTTTCTCAGATCCAGGCCATGTTACTATATCATATTTACTTGTCATGTTGCCCCAGTCTCCACTGGTCTATGGCAGTTTCTTAGTCTTTCCTCATTTTTCATGACCTTGACAACTGGAGTAGTGCTAGCTGGGTATTCGCTAGGATCTCTCTAATCGGGGATTGTCTTGTGTTTCTTGTAATTCTATAACATTGCATATGATTTTGAGCATGAAACAGACCCCAGAGGCCCTTCTTTAGGCCTCCTATTATTGCCAATGGGAATTTAAAAGGATATCATGGTCCATTTTCAAGATAAACTCAGATCACAGTTTGCAGCTCATTAGTGGGATGTGAAATCAAAGTGTGTTGCCACTAGCATTTTGAAATAATAACAGTGTTGAATTTAGTAACGGTAAGTGTTCTAATTGTTGTTTCATTTACATGTGTGTATATTAGGTCATTGTGTAAAATGTATGTGGTAGGCAGACAGAAGGAAGGCCCCCATCACCTTCACCCGCTGGTTTTATGCCCATGAATATGTTACATTACATATCTGAAGCGATTTTGCAGATATAAGTCATGTTACTAATCTGTTGACCTTCAAGTAGATGATCCTAGATTGTTTGTGCAGGCCCAGAGTAATTACATGAGCTCTTAAAAACAGCTTTCCCCCAGCTGAGGGCAGAAGGGGCTGTCAGAAAGATTTAAGGCATGAAAAGGACAAGGCCTGTTGCTGGCTTTGAAGATGGAGGGGGCATAAGGCAGGAAATGTGGGCAGGCTTTAGACGCTGAGAGTGATGATCAACAGCTAGGAAACAGCCTCAGTCCCACAACCGCATGGAACGGAATTCTGCCAATAGTCTCTGCAGTTGAATGTGGATTTTCCCCTCAAGCCTCCTCATAACAGCCGGGCCAGCTGACACATTCTGACATACTTGCTTTGGCCTTGTGAAACCCTGAGCAGAGAATCTAGTTATGCCACACTGGACCTCTGGCCTGCAGAACTCTGAGGTAAATAAGTGTCTAAGCTGCTGAATTTGTGGTAAGTTATTATGGCAGCAATAGAAAACTAATATACTTCTTATTGAAAATCAAGGTAAAAAAAAAATCGGAAATTCTGCCGTAGTGGAAAGGATCCTGGACGGGGGCCGGGAGATACTGGTTCTCATCCTGCTACTCATTACCTCCCATGATATGTTAATCACCCTTCCTGAGCTTTCTCTTACCAATTAAGTGGGTTATTTAAAAGTTTTTTCCACAGTACATATTTTTCTTTTGTGAACTTTATTTTTTTTTTTTGGCAAAATTTACCTGTTTTAGTGTACACCTCTGAACTTTAATAAATACCTAAAATCACCATCACAAGGTATAGAACGGTTACATCACCACAAAATTCCCTCATGCCACGCCTTTGTAGTCAACCTATCCCACCAACAATGTCCCTGGAAACCAGTAATCTATTGTCCCTGTGATTTTGCCACCTCCAGAATGTCATATAAATCAAATCACACAGTATGTAGCTTTTTGAGTCTGGCTTCAATTTGGCATAAGGTATTTAAGGTTCATCCATGTTGCATGTTATCAGTAGTGTGTTCCTTTTTATTGTTGAATAGTGTTTTGTTGTATGGGATGTAAGTACCACAATCTGTTTATCTGCCAGTTGAAGGGCATTAGAGTTACTTCCGGTTTTTAGTGATTATGAGTAATGCTACTGTAACATTTGCATATAGGTTTTTGTGTGAACATCACTTTTTGTTGTCTCTTGGGTATACAGGAGTGGGATTGCTGGATCTTATTGTGAGTGTATGTTTAATTATTAAAGAAAATGCCAACTGTTTTCCAAAGTGGCTGTACCATTTTGCACTTATACCAGCAGTGATTAAGAATTTCAGTTGTTTTGCATCCATGTCAGCAGTTGGTATTAAAAATTTTAGCCATTATAATAGGTGTGTAGCGGTATTTCATTGTGGTTTTAATTTGTATTTAGCAGATATGTATTATGTAAATATTTTCTCCCAGTTCCACAAGACATTAAATTTTGAAAAAAATCCTATAAATGGTTCTTAGCTGCACTTAGCTCTGTTGGTGAGATGACTCAAATGAGGCACAGGGGACTCCTTACTTTTCTACCTTTTGGTATAAGCCCCTGTGGAGAAGCAGGGCTTCCTTTGTGGTCACCAACTCCTGTGCCCTCCTCCTCCCTTAGTGTCTGTCAGTCATGGGCTAATGGATCAGAAAGAGACCAGTCCCAGTATATCTGGCTGGGAGCACTAAAGTGGAATTTCCTGATGGTATAGATCATGCCTGGAGATGGGGAAAAGCAAGCTATTGAAATCCGATATTAACAGTATTAAGGACTAATATTCAAAAAGAATCAGAGAAAATTATGCTAAAAAGTAGAAAATTGTGCTATTTATTTATTTATTTATTTATTTATTTATTTATTTATTTATTTATTTTGAGATGGAGTCTTGCTCTGTCGCCCAGGCTGGAGTGTAGTGGCACGATCTCAGCTCACTGCAACCTCCGCCTCCTGGGTTCAAGCGATTCTCCTACCTCAGTTTCCCGAGTACCTGGGATTACAGGCGGGTGCCACCACACTCGGCTAATTTTTTATATTTTTGGTAGAGACAGGGTTTCACCATGTTGGCCAGGCTGGTCTCAAACTCCTGACCTCAAGTTATCCACCTGCCTTGGCATCCCAAAGTGTTGGGATTACAGACATGAGCCATTGTCTCGACATAGGAAATTTAAAATATGTTCCTGATTTCTTCGTTGTATCTGAATCAGAGATCTGACATTCCTCATTCAAGGCTTCATATCTCTGGACATCTTAACACTTAAAGCATTTTTCTTTTTTTCACCTAACTAATTAGCTCAGAATGTTCTCAGTACCATCTTGTAGTTTTTATACTGTTTAAAGTATAACTAGATTCCTGTAGGAATCTAGTTTCCCTCATCAAATCTACAATATCTAGCTAACTTGGAACCTTCAAGAACAATGGATGGTATGCTGTATGTGTATCTGGATCAGGATGGTGAAGTAGATATGTCTTACAGTCTCTCTAATGGCTAATTTAATAAATGAGCAATCCCTCTCCCCCCACACCGAGTTCATACAAATTAGCAAAATATTCAACTCCAGCAATCAAACAAGGAATGAGACACATTGCAGTGCCACAAACTTCAACAAGCGAATAAGGAATGACATGGAAAATTCTAGAATTGAGAGGAAGTGCATGACACAGAAAGGTTTCTAAACCCATCTGCCAGAAGTCATAACTGTGAGTCACCCAAATCTTGAGAGTTTTTATACGCTTAGTCAGGAGGAAATTAAATCAAAGGGTTGGTAGCTTTTCCCTTTTCTGACTGTGGAGAAGTGGAAAGGGCTCCTGGGGAGAAATGGGTGAAGCAGGTGGAGATGAACTCTTCAGTGGATGTGAGGGCTATAGGCTAAGCTAGAGGATGCATTTAGAGCTAAGGGGATGGAATGTAGCTCCAAGTAGGTAGAGTAAATCCTAGTACTGTGTGTTAAACCTCCAAGTTGGCACACCTTCTAAGCTGAATCCTCCCTCTCCACTCACCAAACCTTCAGGCCAGGTATATAGAAATACGTAGAAGCGCCCTCAAACTGTAGCTCAGTTGAGAGCACAAGCTGACCTTAGGTATAGTGGAAAGTAAAGTGGCCAAGAAAATGGATGCTGGAGCCAGAATCCCTAGTTTCTTATCTGCTACTTAGGAGGCATTAGAGTAAGAAGACTCTGTGAGACATATCCACTTCACCATTAAGAGATTAAGTTAGGCAGGGCGCGGCGGCTCACACCTGTAATCCCAGCACTTTGGGAGGCCGAGGCAGGTGGATCACGAGGTCTGGATATTGAGACCAGCCTGGGCCAATATGGTGAAACCCCATCTCTACTAAAAATATGAAAAGTTAGCCGGACGTGGTGGCGGGCGCCTGTAGTCGCCCCTACTCAGGAGGCTGAGGCAGGAGAATGGCATGAAGCCGGGAGGCAGAGCTTGCAGTGAGCCGAGATCGCGCCACTGCACTCCAGCCTGGGTGACAGAGCGAAAAAAAAAAAAAAAAAAAAAAAAAGAAAGAAAAAAGATTAAGTTACTTGAACAAGTTACTTAATTTCTTTGTGCTGAAACTTTCTCATCTGTAAAATGGGAATAGTGATAAAACCTCAGGATTCTTGTGAGGATTAAATGAGTTAATATATGGAAAGCTCTTAGAACAGCAACTGGCACATAGTAAGGCCATATATAGTTGTGTCAGGTAATATTGTTATTATTATATCACAGCAAAATGGAAAGACTGCCCAAACATGAGCAGAGTGAAAAGAAATAGCAGAACTATATAATAAGCAACAGCAAAACCAAAAAGTGTCCAAAAGGCAAGGAGCCCAGTCTAGAAAAAAGCATAGTCCAAGGTACAGAAGAAAATTCCTCCTGAGTGTTTGAATTACAGAATAGTAACATCATAAACTCAATGAAATGAGCCCAAAAGCTAACTAATACATAAAGAAATGAAGGGGAGGTTGCAGACATCACTTTTCATTGCCAAAGTCCATTTATACTCTCTAAAATGGAAACATGATTTTAAAAAATAGCTTGAATTTCTTTTTCTTTTTCTTTTTTTTTTGAGATAGGGTCTCGCTCTGTCATCAGGCTGTAGTACAGTGGTGCGATTTCGGCTCGCTGCCACCTCTGCCTGCTGGGTTTAAGCAATTCTCCTGCCTCAGCCTCCCGAGTAGCTGGGATTACAGGCACACACCACTACGCCTGGCTAATTTTCGTATTTTTATTAGAGACGGCATTTCACCATGTGGGCCAGAATGGTCTCGATCTCTTGAACTTGTGATCCACCTGCCTCGGCCTCCCAAAGTGCTGGGATTACAGGCATGAGCCACCACACCTGGCCTTAAAAATAACTTGAATTTCTTAAATTTTTTATAGTCTCTTAACCTTCAAGGAGTGTGTTTAGAAATAATTTTTCTTATGCCAAAGAAACATTCGAAGTCCAGCATAAAGTTCATTTTCACTTAGAGATTTTTCCTTCTGTTAAATTTTCGTAAAGGCAACTTTAGTATTTTGTAAGTAAAATAGCAGGTATTGTATTATTTTATGTAAGTATTTCTGTTTACCTGTCTGCTCATTCTACCCATCTTTCTCTCATAGAATAATGTATAAAGTGATTTTTACTTAATGATGGTTATTTCTAGGTGATGCAATTTTTTAAATCCTTCATCTGTATTTTTTTCTGCATTATTTAGTATATGATGCACATTGTTGTGTTGTGAGGAGGGACCAGAAGAACTAGGAGGAGACTGGAAAAGCTTTGTGACACTGGGCTGGGACTAAACAGTGAATCTCTGAGCTGGCCCTGAGATTGCTTGTCCCAGTGTTGCCTACTGGTTTCTCAAGAGCGATAAAATCTCCCAATTTTCTGGAAGCCAGGTTACACTTTTTTTCCTCTGTGTTCTCTGGGACCTGAGAGGTCATAGCTCCTCTTGGACAATGATCCCTGTTCCGATACAGGAGTTAGAACCCCAAAGGCAAAAAGGATCTCACTTGTAGAGTGCTACAATGTGCCAGGCATTCTCATGATGCATTATTATTTCCATGTCACGGAAGAGGAAGTAGGCTCAGAGATATTAAAAGAGTGAGCTTGAATGCTCACAAGTGTTAGGTGGTAGAGCCTAGCCTGAACTGTAATTCTATGAGTCCATGCCCCCCACTCTCTAGGAATGACCTGCATTCAGCCACAAATCTCTTCTAGGTTGTCTGCACAGACTGCATTGTGCCCAGATAGGTTGGGGAAAGTTTCCTTTTTGAGCCCCTAGGCTCGTGTCTGGTATATTGAAGAAGGCAGCATGCTGAGGCAGAAGGGGCATGGAATTGGAGTCAGTAGACCTAAGTTAACTCTCACTCTGCTCTTCCCTTGCTGTTTAGCACTGGTGGGACACTCTGCTTTCCTGGGCCACTGTTTCTCTAAAATGAGGATGTAGACATGATAATGATAGAGGGTGTGCTTGGAACATCCATTGTTTTGGGCCCTGTGTTAAGCACTTGAGGTGCAAGATCTCATTTAAGTTTCCTGACAGCTCTGTGCAGAAGGTGCTATTATCTCCATTTTACGAATGAGAAAACTGAGGCTTAGACCTAAGGTTGCATAGCAATTAGGGTTCGAGCTGGGATTTGAATCCAGTCGATGTGATTCCAGGGCTTATATTTTCAGCAAGCTACACTGTGATGGTCTCCAAGATCCCTGAAAGCTCTCAAAATGACGTTTCCAGACATGAGTAGGGCTGACTGTGTGGGTGGTGCTGTGAGGGCTTACCACAAGCCAATATTGGACCACCTCTTCAATCCTTCATTGGTGGCAGTGGAGGAAGCAGCTAGCAGCCTGCTGGCCATACCCACTCCTTGGTTTCTCTCTCCAGTTAGCAAATCTCTTGAGGCCTTCAATTTCATTCCCTCCGAAGTCAGACTTCCTAAAAACAAAATCTGCCCATTATCCCAGATCTCCATTTCTCCATGAAGAGTCACAAACACAGAACTGGATAGTGACCAATGATTAATCATGCTAATGACATATTCTCTTTAAAGAGCGTGTGCATGTAAGTGTAAATACCTTTGTGTGTCTTGTCCATCCTCACCTAACCTTGTCCAAGGATGTGATGTACATGTTTTCATGTGTTAAAGACAACATTTGAAATGTTGCTGCAATAAAACTAAACATCACCTATCCTGTAAACCAGCATTTGCCTTAGGCACTTACTCAAGGGACATGAAAACATATATCCACTAAAAGAATTACACATGGACTGGGCACAGTGGCACAAACCTATAATCCCAGCACTTCGGGAGGCCAAGGCGGGTGGATCACTTGAGGCCAGGAGTTCGAGACCAGCCTGGGCAACATGGTGAAACCCCATTTATACTAAAAATACAAAAATTAGCCAGGCATGGTGGCACTCACCTGTAATTAAAGCTGCTTGGGAGAGAGCCTGTGAGGCTAGAGGCAAGATGGAGTCAACCATGCCATATTTATCTCACTGTTATAATCTTTGCAAAGGCGATTTCAAAATCAGTGTTAGGCTGTGATGATTTTAGAAATTTCCCCTGAGTTTTCTGAGAAATGACAACTACACTTTTTAAAATTTTTTAAATTTTTTTTTTATTTTTTGAGACGGAGTCTCCATCTGTCACCCAGGCTGGAGTGCAGTGGCGCGATCTCAGCTCACTGCAAGCTCTGCCTTCTGGGTTTACGCCATTCTCCTGCCTCAGTCTCCCGAGTAGCTGGGGCTACAGGTGCCCGCCACCTCGCCCGGCTAGTTGTTTTTTGTATTTTTAGTAGAGACGGGGTTTCATTGTGTTAGCCAGGATGGTCTCGATCTCCTGACCTTGTGATCCGCCCGTCTCGGCCTCCCAAAGTGCTGGGATTACAGGCTTAAGCCACCGTGCCCGGCCGACAATTACACTTTTCAACGGATTCTGGCCCAGAAGCCTCCCAGACTTTCTTCAAGCCATGTACAGAGTTTAATACACAGAGTTCTCATGTATCGTTCGCTACAAGTTATATGAACCTCAGAAATGTATTGTCCCTGCTTGAGAAATTTCCTGCAGTGGAAAGGAAATACGTGAGCATCTGCTCAGAATACCATAATCAAGAGCCTTCTGCTCCTAATAATATGCTCTAGTATGTAAGCTGTGGTGGGCTTTCCCCAAGAATTTGGAACAAGAGGTAGGAAGATTATCCCTTGAGAGTAGAACCTTAAAGTAAAGCGATTCAGCCTCCGACTCATCTTGACCTGATCAAATATATCTAAAAGAAGGCATCAGTAGTAGGGGACACTGGTCAGTGATGAAAGTGAGGAAGGAGTCCCAGAGACAAATGTTGGTAGGGCTTGTTCTGTACTACATGGGGTCACTAGAGCCTTAGCCAGTGCCTCTGTGTATAGTGCTATGGTCCTATTGGCAAGACAGACATGTCAGTCTGTCCCATTCAGGTACCTTTAAACATCGCAATCATATATCCAACTTCCTTTGTTCTGAACCCACCTTTCCCAAGCAACAGTTTGATGCTGACTTGGCTTCCCATGTAGCTCTCTCTATAGGGAGAGAAGGTGATTGTTACAGGAAGTTGGACTATTTGCATTCATTGTGACATTGATTTCTCTTTGTGAATGAATGGGGCCATTTCTGGCTATGATTTATCGATCCTTGTTGCTTCACTGTAGGGAGATGAGAGGATGTGGTGGCCATATGTACTTGGAATATTTCAGTCCTTGTGAGTGATTCCACTTGTAGATTGCTGACTCACCAAGCCACAGACAAGCAAGGGATACGGGCAAGGAATATGTTCTTAGAAAATTCTATACTACCAGAAAACACATACATTAAAAGAAAATTTCTCACAGGAAGCGATATAGGAAGGAATTGAGGCATTTTGGTCACTCATACTTGGGAGACTGCAGACTGCATTACGCCCATATTCAGAAAATTCTATAAATGTTTCAATGTTTCAGATGAGTTGGTGGAGGAAGAAAGAGAAAGGAAAAGCTGTAGAATCAGGAGGAGATGATCTGACCACATTGAAGGTGTGGGGCATCGTGGACCAGGTCCAAAATAATTGAAACACAAATATCCAGTCTCAACACAAGACAGACAGCGCTGCCACTCACTGGCTGTTGTGCTGAATTACCTGGCAATGACAGGCATGGTTTTCTGTATTAGTGTAAAGATTAATTTGTTGTAACAAATATGCCTAGAACATACTAGCTTAAATAAAGTAGAAGTTTATTTCTCTTCCATGTAACACTTCAACCGATCTAGACTAGCAGGGCAGCTCTGTTCCATGGCGTATTACTGGGACCCAGGATCTTTTCATCTTATTGCTTTGTCTTTCCTTACTATAGCACTGTCCGATAAAATTTTCTGTGATGATGGAAATGTTCTACCTCCATGATGTATAATATGGCAGTCAGCAGCTACATCTGGCTATTGAGCAGTTGAAATGTGGCTAGTGTGATTGAACCAATGTGATTAGTTCAAAATAAAAATTGAACTAAAATTTTAATATTACTTGATTTTAATTAATTTAAATGTAAATAGCTGCAGTGGCTAGTGGTTACTGTATTTAAAAGAGCAACTCTAGATCAAAGGTGGGAGGTCTCCAAGTCTAGTTCTAGTTCACAGGAAGAGGAAGGAGAGTGTTAGTAGGGCAAGGTGCATGTTTTTAAGTTGGCAATGACCCAGAAGTTGCACGCATTGTTTTAATTCAAATCCCATTGACCACACTTAGTTAACTAGCCAATCCCTACTTCAAAAACAGCGAAGGAATACAATCTCTGGCCAGGAGGCCATGTGCCCAGGTACAACTCTGTTATTATGGTCAAGTGACAGATTTTAGTGGACATCCAGAAGCCTCAGCCACAGTATCTCATCTTTGCAATTCTTAACTGTGTGACTGTGTAGAATGCTCACATGAGCATTTCTAAGCCTGCTTTATAATAACCATTACAATTTCATGAGGTTATTGTGAGGGTCACCATGAGATAATACTACTAAAACTCTCAGCATAGTGCTTGGCACACCGTGTTCAGTCACCATTAGACAGTGCTATCGTAGCTTTTCTCACCTATAAGCTTGGCCTTCAGTAATGCATACTGAGCCTTCCAGACTTTCCTGTTTGGAGTGTGGGTTGCCTATGGTAACAAAAGCTCTAAATAAGTAATGAGGGCTATTTCAAAGACACATAAGGGAAACACCAGACATGTACATCAGACACTGAGCTAGGCTAATAAGAATTTGTTTCTGAGAAAAAGGTTCATTTGATGTGCTGACAATCCTAGGTTTCTTGGCCTGAGAAATATTCACTGAGATTATTAATGTTACCATGAAAGGGCTCTTTGGAGACAGTTGGAGAGCTGGACAGCCAAAGACAGACAACTTGTCCCTTGCACTCCCCACTCCCTAATAGAGTGCAGGATAGCAAAAGGAGAAAGACATGCTTTTAAAAAGATGTCTGTGCTAGTCAGCTGGTGGTGTTTCTTGATGAGCCGATAATGAGCACATCTCTACCTTATTAGAAAAGATAAACAGAGACTGACCAGGATGCTGCAGGGCAGTGACAGCTGTAGAAATTATCTGCTCTCATCTCAGGAATGTCACACCAGTGTCACAAAACAGAGCTCAACATTTAGCTTTTAAATTTACATGAGTAAAGATAATGAATTCACTAGAGACTTTCAATGCATTTTAAATAAATGTGTCATTTCAGAATAAGCATCTGTGAAACTGTATTTCAAAACGTTATGTGACAGTATTTCTCATTTGTCTTACCGGCTAAAAAGCAACTTTGTGCCTTCTGTGTTTAGAAATAATAAAATACTAATCTGGTGAATGCTGGATGAAAATTTTAGGGATAATTTCTAGATTCCTCCTCTTTTCATTGTTACTACATGGCACATGTTAAAAACAAAAGCTAAATTGGGTTTTCATTTTCTCTTAATATCCCTCATAATCATGAGTGATATGAATTACAATGATTTCATGACATAGTTTGTAAAAGTGAGAAGGTCTGTAATTCGGAACAAGTATCCTAGTAGAGAAAAATGTCAGACATAACTGAACTGGAGAGAGAAGATTTCCAAGACAGCTTGTGATCTACCGCTGAACAGACCTGTGGAGGATTTGACAAGGGAATTCTACTGCACTCAACTTCTATAAAGGGCGAGATTTCTCCCAGGGTCTGATTCTCACAATTCTATCTAGTTGGTGGTTTAGGAATGATGGTATAGTCTGTCCTGAAGGAAAGTATCTATTTCAGTTAGCCCTGAGAGCCAGGATTCAAAAGCTAGGGACAGATGGATGGAGGATCCCCCTTCAGTTGAAGCTAGGAAAACACTACCCAGTATTTTAAAAGAGAATTTTGCAGTTGTGAGACACTGAGAACAAGCATGCTTGCTTCACAGCTGATGAAATCTGGTGGAGAAAAGACAGTTAAGGGATCATTCTAAAGGGAATGCAGTCCTCCTGTGACTGCCCTCGGGCCCTCGGATAAGGGCCAGACTGCTTAGTAAGACTTCTAAAGGTCTTTGTGATGGGACTTTGCCCACCTTTCTATGATGATTTTCCCCTCTCCCCTCCCTGTGCTTCAGCCACTTTGGAGCTACCGAGGAAGCCCTGGTCTGAAGCTTCACAGATGCTGTTCCCCCTGCCTGGTGTACTTTCTGCCTTTTCTCCTCTCCCCTGTTTGCCTACCTAACTCCTACTCACTGTTTAAGTCTGAGGCCAGGAAGGTTTTCCTGTCCACCCTCTAGAGGCAGGTAGATGTCCTTACTCTGGGATCCCATATCCCTGTCTCTTCCCGTCACAGGGCTCACCACACTGTTGAGTAACTGCGTGTTTCCCAGTCTGAGCTTCCCATTGGATCACCAACTCCATTAGGGAGTGATGGAGTCTGTCCGCTTTGTCATTGCAGCCTCAGTGCCCCCACTCAGGGTCTGCTGTAAGACAAATAGAAGATTGATCTTAAAAATCTCATTAAGATGTTTTTGGTTTAAAAGAGTAGTATGTAAATCTATGATTACTATGGAAAATTAAAATCACAGAAGATAGATTAAAAAATGTAAGTTCTTTTTATTATCGCTCCACAGTCAATTTCACCATCCCCATAGGTAACAACTGTTACGAGTTTGCTGTGTTAACCTTCCAACCTTTTTGTATGCAAATTTCATAATCATAGATATATAATTTTAAGGCAAAAAGCAAGCCATATAACGGTACATAAGTGAAACACATACACATGTTGACACGCCCAATTTATGTCAAAAATATGTGTGTGTAGTTAACATTCTAAGTTGTAAGCAACAAATGAACCATGTAGATTTTAAACAGAAAAATAATTTAATGTAAATTAGCTCATAAAATAAGCAGGAAGGCTAAATAAGCAGATTTGAAAAATGGGCAGGAAGAACAGGAAGCTGGACAGCCAGCAGCACAGCTACACTTCCCCACAGAGCAGGTCCCATGAGGACCCTGCAGCTGTCTTGCAAGCCCTGAGCTCCTCAAGGGGCACCTGACTGTCTCCAGCAGGGTAGCTTACTGCTGACTAGCAAATGCTGATTGATGCTACCGTTAGTGTTATGATGAAGTCCAGTCCACCCCGACACCCAGTGGTCTTTGCTCTGTTAATTTTTGACTCGAAGGACCAGTCAGGGGACTGATCAGGGCTAGGCAGGAGACTGCAGCCGGTTGCAGAGGGACTGAACGCACAGGTGCCTGGAGACAGGCAGCCTCTCGCTCCTACTAATTCTCCTTCCTCCCAAGCTTTTCTTTTTCTAATATTCTTTTGTTTTCTTTTAATGTTTAAATTTTGGATCCATCTGGGATTAATTTTGGCCCATAGAGTGACATAGGGATCCAACTTTACTGGTTTTCTCAGTATTCAGTTTTCCATATGCCATTTTATTTTTTATTCTTTTTTGTTTTGTTTTGAGAGAGAGTCTTACTCTGTTGTGCAGGCTGGAGTGCAGTGGTGTGATCTCAGCTCACTGTGACCTCTACTTGCTGGGTTCAAGTGATTCTCCTGTCTCAACCTCCAGAGTAGCTGTGATTACAGGTGCCTGCTGCTGCACCCAGCTAATTTTTGTATTTTTTTAGCAGAGACGATCAGGCTGATCTCGAATTCCTCACCTCAAGTGATCTGCCTGCCTCGGCCTCACAAAATGCTTGGATTATAAGTGTGAGCCACCGGGCCTGGTTTCAATATACCATTTTAAAAGTAACCCATTCCCTAAATTCCTTGACACATACACCCTCCCAAGACTAAACCAGGAAGAAGTTGAATCTCTAATAGACCAATCACAGGCTCTGAAATTGAGGCAATAATTAATAGCCTACCAACCAAAAAAAGTCCAGAACCAGATGGATTCACAGCCGAATTCTACCAAAAATACAAAGAGCAGCTGGTACCATTCCTTCTGAAACTGTTCCAATTAATAGAAAAAGAGGGAATCCTCCCTAACTCATTTTATGAGGCCAGCATCAACCTGATACGAAAGCCTGGCAGAGACACAACAAAAAGAGAGAATTTTAGACCAATATTCCTGATGAACATCGATGCGAAAATCCTCAATAAAATACTGGCAAACTGAATCCAGCAGCACATTAAAAAACTTATCCACCACAATCAAGTCGACTTCATCCCTGGGATGCAAGGCT
>NW_012099021.1:383187-402506 GCF_000951045.1 Mandrillus leucophaeus
GCCACACTGTCTTCCATTTGACCCAGCGATCCCCTTACTGGGTATATACCCAAAGGATTATAAATCATTCTGCTATAAAAACACATGCACACGTATGTTTATTGCAGCACTATTCGCAATAGCAAAGACTTGGAACCAACCCAAATGTTCATCAATGATAGACTGGATTAAGAAAATGTGCCACATATACACCATGTAATACTATGCAGCCATAAAAAAGGATGAGTTCATGTCCTTTGCAGGGACATGGATGAATCTGTAAACCATCATTCTCAGCAAACTATCACAAGGACAGAAAATCAAACACCGCATGTTCTCACTCATAGGTGGGAATTGAACAATAAGAACACTTGGACACAGGGCGGGGAACATCACACGCAGGGGCCTGTCAGGGGGTGGGGGGCTGGTAGGGTGGATAGCATTAAGAGAAATACCTAATGTAAATGACCAGTTGATGGGTGCAGCACACCAACATGACACATATATATACTATGTATCAAACTTGCACGTTGTGCACATGTACCCTAGAATTTAAAGTATAATTAAAAAAAAAAAATAAGTAATCCATTCCCACCCTGCCATTGGTACACGATGTTTTGCAATGCCACTCTTTTACTGTATTAAATCTCTGTGTGCTTGAATATGTGTATTCATGGATTCTCTGTTCTCTTCCATTGATCTGTCTATTCATGGACTAGTACCAAACTGTTTACTGTTAATGTCAAAATAATCAATATATGTTTTTTGAAACTTTGTACTTTGAAATAATTTGAAACTTGAGTTGCAAGATTAGTACAAAGAATTTCTATTATCTAGATTCACATTTGCTTAATTTCTCACTCTCTTTATTACCTATACTATATTATTACTGAAATTTTTATTCTGAACCATTTAAGAGGAAGTTGCTGACATGGTATCCTTTTATGCCTGCTGTAGTAACTATTTCCTCAGAACAAGGACGTTCACTTACATCACCACAGTACCATGATCAAAATCGGGAGATTTATCATTATTATAGTGCTATTATCTAATCTAAGGAATTTATTCAAATTCTCTCAGTTGTCTGAATAATGTCCTTTACAGTAATTTTCATAGTCATTTTTTTTTCTGGTTCAATTGCAATCCAGGATCACTCCATTTATTTAGTTTTTATGTCTTTTTCTTTTTGTCTTCTTTAATATAGATCAGATCTTCAGACTTTGTTTCCCATGATTTTGACTTTTTAAAAAAGAAAACAGGCCATTAATATTTTTTTAGACTATAACTTGAGTTTGAACAATATTTTAAAAAGTCACACAATGTTATTTTTATCCGCCAGGGTCCTGGGAGAAAACACAGGCACTCAGGCCATTCAAGAGACTTTAGTAAAGAGACAATTTTAGGAGATGTGGGCAGAATTAAGGAATGCAATAGGGACGGTGAGGTGCTCAGGGGAGGGCAACAGCAGAAGCCAATCCCATTTCTAGGCCTGAAACGGTAAGGGGAGTGGACACAGGACAACAGTCAGGAGAGATTCGGAGTTTGGAGAAGAAATGAAGCCCCTGCCGGGGAGCTCCACCCAGTGCAGGATGTTGCAGGAGCCCCTCTCCCTCCTTCTACCCATTTATCTCTGCCGTGCCTCCTATGGGGTGAATTCAACCAGGCCCCAGGGGCAACGGAGTAGCAAGGTCAGCTTCCTGGGGCCCAGGGCAGGGCAGAGAGGGCAGAGTGGATGGGGAAACGGACAGTGGGAGTGCAGGGCAAAGCCATAACACTGGGCACCATGCTAACAGCATCAAATGAGGAACACACTGTCCACCCCTACCCAGTCCTGTCCTGTAGCTCAGAGACAACCACCTCCAGCTGTTCTAGTTCATTTCCATCATGTTCTACTGAGCCCTTGCATATTTCTAAACAATATACTGCTATTTTTCAATTTATCAATTGACTTCCTCCTCCTATTTTCCTTTCCTCTACTCCCATCAAAGTTACATATTTTGTTGTTGTTAAATCAATAGTCAGTGTTTACATTGTTGTGACTGCAAATATTGTTTAAGCCAAGGGCTTCATGATGGTTGAGCTTCCTTTCTTTTCAAATTTCTCATTTTTTTCTGGAGTAATAAGCACATTGTTTTTTAATTTGTCTAGCTTTTTACAAACTTCTTGCTAAGCTCATCTAAATTCTCTAGAAATATTTTTCATATGCTCTAACATATCTGTTCCTTTTATTTTATATTCCCGCTCCAATCAGGATTGTCAGCCTGCTCCAATCAGGATTGGTCGGGCCCTACACCTGCTATCTGCTGTTATCTGGAAGTTTGCTGTTGTGGTAGGCAGAATTCTAAAGATGTTCTTTAAGATTCCATATACTGGTTCTTCAGTCAGATACTGGTCTAGTTTCTACTGTGGGACACTCTCTAGATGTTAGAAAGGTTACTAATCAGCTGACCTTAACATAGGAAGATTATCCTGGTGGGCCAAGTGTAATCACATGAGCCCTTAGGAGCAGAAGAGGAAGGCAAAAAAGTCAGCCAGGGAGATGTAGTTGGAAAGATGAGGCGGAGGGAGAGGTGAGAGAGATTTGAAGCATGAGAAAGCCTGACCTGCTGTTGCTGGCTTTGATGATGGAGGAAGGGAATCATGAGCCAAGGACTGGGGTGGCTTCTAGAAGCTGCTGAGACTGACCCCAAGGAAACAGGGACCTGCATCCTGCTGACACAGGCCAACCCCAAAACTGGGGTTCAGCCAAAGAAGATTCTTGGCTTCACTCAGAAAAGAATTCAAGAGGGAGCCGACAGTGAAAGAAAACACATTTATTAGAGCAATAGTGTACAGCAAAATGGCTGCTCCATAGGGGCACAGGGCTGTCTCATAGGGTGGCACAGAGGGGCACTTGCAGATTGCTTGGTAGCTACATTTATACCCACTCTTACTTGCATGCTACATAAGGGGCAGATTATTCACAACCTTTTTGGAAAAGAGGCAGGGAGTTCCTAGAACCATATAAAGTAATTTCCGGGTCATTGCTATGGCATTTGTAAACTGCCATGGTGCTGGTGGGAGTGTCTTATGCAAATGTGTTATAATTGCTAGTCCTAGCTGGTCTTGGCTGGTTTAAATCAGCTCCTGTTTTGTTCAGTGGGGTCTTGTGACCACTACTCGGAAGACGAGTCTTGCTGATGTCCTACCTTACCGCAACTATATGGAACTGAATTCTACCAACAACCTGAATGAGCTTGGAAGCAGACTTACCCCCAAAGCCTCCGGAAAGGAATGTGCCCTATCAATATCTTGATAGAGTGTGAGGCTAGAAGCAGGGAATCAGCTAAGCCACTCTGTGCCTGGGTTTTTGGCTGCAGAAACTGTGAGGTAATAAACTTGAGTTGTTTTAAGCCATTACGTGGTAATTTGTTACATCAGCCAGAGAAAGCTAGTACAGCTGTTGTCATGGCTTCTCTCTTCCGTTTTCTGTACTGGAGTCCCTATTTTCTAGGTCCTTTATCTTCCTCCTGGAGCATATTCTCTAGTACGGCTGTTCTCAATCATTGTGGTCTCAGGATCCTTTTACATTCTTAAAAATTATTTGGGACCCCAAATAACTTTTGTTGATGAGGTTATCTTTATTGACATTTATTTGCCATCCTAGAAATTAAAACTGAGAGATCATTAAAATATTTATTCATTTCAAAATAATAATAAAACACATTACATATTAACATAAGTAACATTCTTTATGAAAAACAACTATATTTTTAAAGACAAAAAAATTACTGAGAAGAGAGGCATTGCTTTGCATGTTTGCAAATCTCTTTAATGTCTGGCTTATTAGAAGACGGCTGTAGGGGTTCAGCATACATCACATTCTAAAAAAAAAAGAAAAGAAAAAGAAGACATCTGGATGCTCAGATCTGGTTTGATGTATTGTTGTTGTTGTTGTTTTTTTTTTGAGACAGAATCTCGCTCTGTCACCCTTGCTGGAGTGCAGTGGTGTGATCTCGGCTCACTGCAAACTCTGTCTCCCGGGTTCACGCCATTCTCCTGCCTCAGCCTCCCTAGAAGCTGGGACTACAGGCGCCCACTACCACGCCCAGCTAATTTTTTGTATTTTTAGTAGAGACGGGGTTTCACCGTGTTAGCCAGGATGGTCTCAATCTCCTGACCTCGTGATCCACCCGCCTCTGCCTCCCTAAGTGCTGGGATTACAGGCGTGAGCCACCGCACCCGGCCTGATGTATTGTTTTAATCAAGGTATGTGAAGAAAATCTGTTCTCACACAGATATGTAGTTGGAAAAGTGAAGACCTCGCTGACTCCTGAAAGGATCTCTGAGCCTCCAGAAGTCTCTGAACTCCATTTTGAAAACTGCTGCTGTAGTATCTTGCTGTTCAAAGTGTGGCTGAGGGACTAGCAGCAACTATATCATCCGAGATCTATAGAAATGTGGAATCTCAGACCTTCGGAATCAGAATGCACAGTTTATAAGATCCTCAGGTGACTCCTGTGCTCATGGAAGTTTGGGAGGCACTTCTTCAGTAGCTTCTAGCCAGAACAGTATTCTGGGAACCTTACATGTCTGAAAATTCCTTTCTTCTAGCCTCATGTTGGCTTGGTAGTTTGGCTGGGTATAAGCTAGATGCTAGGTGGCTAATCATTATAGTTTTCCATTTTTGTTTCTCCAGAGAATAAATCAATGGTATCAAGTGGGAGAGTTGGGGACATTACTTCACAGAGTTGGAGAAGGGACAAAGGGTTTCTCAGTACCCTGTAAATAGACTTCCCACCTGTCTCTCTGTTTTCAGCTCCTCGCCTCATTCCTGCCTCCCTTGGAACATTGTCCTGATACTTTCTGGGGGTCTGAAGGGGCAGTGTGATCTTGTCCTCATTGTTATATCATCTTCTACTCTGAATAAAGTCCTTTACAGTAATTTCATAGTAATCTTTTTTTTTTTTTTTTTCTGGTTCAATTGCAATCCAGGATCACACCATTTATTTAGGGTTTATGTCTTTTTTGTCTTCTTTAATTTAGATCAGATCTTCAGACATTCTTTGTTTCCCATGATTCTGACATTTTTAAAAGAAAACAGGTCATTAATATTTTTAAAGACTGTAACGTGGGTTTGTACAAGGTTTTAAAAAGTCACACAATTGTTATTTGTATCAACAAGGGTTCTGGCAGGAAACACAGGCACTCAGGCCATTCAGGAGACTTTAGTAAAGAGTCAATTTTGGGAGGCGTGGGCAGAATTAAGGAAGGCAATAGGGATGGTGAGGTGCACCATCCTTACTGCCTTCCTTAATTAGGAATAAAGGCTATAAACGCAGCTCATTTAGAGCTTCCTCTGCCCCTCCCCTTCTCTTTGGATTTTTGGTTTTCCCTTTTATTATTTCACTGTCCTTTTAATGAAGTTTCAATGGTTGTGTTTGCCCAGGAGTGCCCCAAATGGTTTTAATTACCAGAACAGTACAAAATGTTCTGCTCTCTGCTGGAGCTAAAAGAGTTTTTCTGGCCCATCTTTTATTTTTATTTTTTCATAGAAACTTTATAATCAGCTTGCATAGGTTCCCGCCTTCAATCTATTGGCATTTTTATTGAGATCATATTAAATTTATAGTTTAATTTAGGGGAGAATTGACATCTTTAAATTACTGAGTCTTTCAAAGACAGGGTATGGTTTTTCATTTATTCAATTATCTTTTATGTCCCTCAGTAGAATTTTAAAATTTACTTCTTGTAGATTTTGCCCGTGTTTTGAATTTTATCTCTTTGGTTGTTGTTGTAAATGAGATCATTTCTTCCCATATACTTTGTAACTGTTTGGTGTTTCACTTACCATCCTATCAATGAGGTCTTTTGATCTTGTTGTATATAAATCTCCCTCATATCTTAAAATGTATTCACTAGATATTGGCTTAGTTTTAAAAGTAATACATGATATTATAAACAAAATTAACAAATGAAAAGTAAAATTTCCTCTCATCCTGGTCCCCAGTTCGCCCCTAGAGTTTATCACTGTGGGTTATTTCTTGTATAATTTTTCCAGAGCTTTTTCTTTTGTGACTTATACATGGGTATATGTGTATGTAACAAGATATTCTTTCTTGTTGAAATGATATTCTTTCTCCCTTTTGGGTGAGGCCTAATAGACTGGACACAAAATAAAGGCCTTATACTTCCATGAGTTCAACCACCTTTGTAGGCTGTGCTAAGAGATTTTAAGTGAGGGTTGCATTAGAAAGCTTCCCTCTGGCCAATGAGAGTATGAGTGTAGAGGCCGAGAGGTTTCTTTGGAGTTTTCTTCTCTCTCTTTTCTTCTAAGAGTTCTTTAGATGCAAAGTCAGGGCCTCTTTCTGCTTTCTTCTGGGCCAGGTAAAGTGCTGCTGATTAAAGCCTGCCTTGGATTGAATGAGCTTCCTTCTCATGGCTTCCCTGTTGTCGTTGGCTTTTGTCTGAGTCACCGTCACAAAGAATCGGCTTTCTAGCTGGTTTGAAGAAACCACTTCGGCCAGGCATGGTGGCTCACACTTGTAATCCCAGCACTTTGGGGGTCTCAGGTTGGTGGATCACTTGAGGTCAGGAGTTTGAGACCAGCCTGGTCAACATGGTGAAACCCTGTCTCTATTAAATTACAAAAATTCACTGGGCATGGTGGTGCTTGAACCTGGGAGGTGGAGGTTGAAAGTGAGCTGAGATTGCACCACTGCACTCCAGCCTGGATGACAGAGCAAGACTGTCTCAAAAAAAAAAAAAAAAAAAAAAAAAAAAAGAAACCACTTCAAAATTACTTGATAGAATAGAAAAATCCAGACTCTGTAAACACATAACACATGAAGCTTTGTGCATCCTGTTGGCCATTCCCTTAAATAATAGATGAGAGAGTTATGAATCCGATGACAAGAATGGCCACAGCGCCTGCCTCTACCAAAGTTGGATAAGTGATAAAGGACCGGGGGTGATGGAGGGTGATTTTAAATGTCACTCAGGGCTCCAGTCAACAATTTGGGGGGTTACTCTTCTAGGGATTTTCATATTGAACATCACCAGAAGTTCCCTTTAAAAGATAACCAGAAGTGTATCCTTCTTCATGTTTTACAAGCATAGAGCAAAAATTCTTTTAGATGAGCACACACTAAGGGTGCAGAACATAAACAAAGAAAATTCTCCATAACCCATTTATCCTGCTGGACTTAGAAAGGTTGAGTGACAGTTACAAATGAAAGGCCTCCTAGGTGTTTTATTTCCTGTGGTAGTTTAAGGAGGAAATGTGTTTCTGGGAATATTTGCATAACAATAATAAAGCTGTGCCCAACTTCCGGTGACAAAAACTGGGGTTGATTAAAATATTTTTTAAAACGTGAATTGGATTGGAAAGTGTTGTTTAAATGTTTTCTGTTCTGTATTGACGTTCAAGAGGACAGAAGTTGAGGAGAGAGGGAGGAAGGAATGTAGGTGCTCAGGGTAGAGCCCCAGAGGTGCATCAGTTCCAGTTCCATGGTTAGGTCTTTGCTTTGTGTGCCAGAAATTCAGAGACAGTCTCATAAAAACCACATTCATAGGAGACTTATGCATATGGATACTCCATACCCTGCAGGTGAGGCACCACGGAGATCACCCCTGTGTGGGGCTGTGGGTGAGAAGAATGAACAGCAGATGCAGTCTGTTTCCCATTGCTGTGGCCTTTGGTGCACCCCTCCTTGGACCATCTGCAGCTTCCTCTGGTTGGGGGTCTGTCACTGAGCCATCTGAAGTACCTGCCTCTCCTACTTCATCTTAAACTTCTGTAGCCAGCATTGCCTAAGTTCCCCATCAGAATCTACGCTCTGTACCCCATGCCAAAAATTGCAGATTAACATGCTGCCTAGGGGAAGATGTTTTCAGATACATGTATATGCAGAAGTGCCCCCCATATTGTTAGGACTTTACAATTGATCTGGTACTAGGCTTGAGTTCCAGTTGAGTGGGTGCTCCCTTTTGAGCTTGAAGCCAAGACCCTTGGTAAGTCACCTACACTTACTCCTGGCAGCTTTTAGCCAAGATATGGCAAGGTGTGGGAGCTTCCTGGTTGGTCAAAGGTATTTCAGTGATTCCCAGACGGGCTTCATGAAAATTACTAGTGTTTGCTTCTGTTCACATTCCACCCTCTCTTCTCTTTAACCAGCATCTTTAAGAAAGAAACAGGAGGGGAGGAAGGGTGGGATTAGGGTTGGGTTTTGCAGTGACAGAATTTTAGTGGTCAAGGCAACTAAAAACTAATCCTGGTGTCCCTGACTCCACTTAGGCTTACAAGGTCAAGGCCAATGCCTTGGGAGGCATATTATAAGATGACCTCAGCTCTGGCAAATTCTGTACTGTCTTGGGAGCTGGTTCTGGTAGAGGCCAACCATCTAGTTTGGTTTCCTTTTCTTGTCTGAGGACACTTATCGAGCAGGACGATGTGCCATAGGGCTGGAATAAATTTGGTATTTAAACTGCATGTACTTCTTTCTCTTTGAGAAAACACAAATATATTCATAGACACAGAAAACAGGGGACCTAGAATGCAAAAGTCAAGTTCTCCTATAACTAAACTGCAAGGTTATATGTTGCTTCAGAACACAAAGAGATGGATTTCTGACAAGGGTTACCCACCAAAGAGACCTCAATCTTGAAAACTTCCAGATCACACCCGAGAACATGCAGTTCCCAAAGAAATTCAATAGAAAGATGGGAGAGATCCTAGTGTCATGGCATTTCATTCTCTTGAATAGTTGGTGAGAAAAAAACAAGAGGGATGAGGGGATTCGGTTACCATGACAACGTGGAGAGGCCTGGCTGGTACCCTGGAGCTGACAAAGCTGGGCATCCCGATTCTACAAGAGAGAAACAGGGCTGTTGAGGCCTGGGGATTGGGTAGAAATGAATATTCTTCTATTCCTGTACACTTCTGCCACACTGCCTGATTTTTAAAAAATTGATTCAATTAAACAGCATGCACAGTGACTGTAGCTGATGCACATCTTTTCATGCATTTCCCCTACCTGGAAGGCACTCCTCTCCATTTCTGTCTACTTTCTATTCATCTGTCACTGAATAGCTCCAAACCTGCTTCCTCAGGGATGATTCCTCATTCACTGGTACTCAACAAACCACAGCATTCAAAGCTCTTCCACTGCTTCCTGCTTTACAACAGTGTTTTTAAAATTTTTCTTTATACACATAAACTATGTGCTTCAGGGGGGAAAAACAATAACTTTTACTTCCTTGTGCCTTCAGGATCTAAACAACAAAGCTGTCCATAATCTTTTTTCCTCCTTTCTTTTAAAATAAAAAAAGCTAACAATGATGTGTGCGTATTGTGTGCTCCACCTGACCTATTAGAATGGTAGAAGAGCAGTGTCACCTGAGGGCTTGTTAAAAATGCAAATTTTGGGGCTTTGCCCCACATCCGCTCAATTAAAAGCTTTTTAGAGGGTGGGGCCAAGGAATCTCTTTTTAATAAGCCCTTCAGGTGATTCTGATACACATCGAGTTTGTGGATCACTGTACTAGAGACATCTGAGTGTTTCATAATTTTTTTTCATTTAATTTTCACAACCACTCTTAATTTAGGAACTATTATTATTCTCCATACAGATGATGGAACTGAGGAGCAGAGAGTATGAGTAAATTGTTTAAGGTCCCTGTGGTGTATTGCTTCCAAAGATGCGGGCAGCAATCCCTCCTCCTTTTTCAATGTGACTTTGTCACTTTTCTCCATCAAAAAGTGCAGTCTATTTCCATCCTCTTTGAACTGTACTGGTCTATGACTTTCTTTTTTTTTTTTTTTTTTTTTTTTTTGCGACGGAGTCTCTGCCGCCCAGGCTGGAGTGCAGTGGCCGGATCTCAGCTCACTGCAAACTCCGCCTCCCGGGTTCACGCCATTCTCCTGCCTCAGCCTCCCGAGTAGCTGGGACTACAGGCGCCCGCCACCTCGCCCGGCTAGTTTTTTGTATTTTTTAGTAGAGACGGGGTTTCACCGGGTTAGCCAGGATGGTCTCGAACTCCTGACCTCATGATCCGCCCGTCTCGGCCTCCCAAAGTGCTGGGATTACAGGCTTGAGCCACCGCGCCCGGCCTGGTCTATGACTTTCTTTGACTAGTAGAACACAAGGAAAGTGACATGGTGCAGCTTCCAAAGCTAGGCCTAAGAGGCCCTGCAGATTCTGTTTTCACTCTCTTAGTCCTCTCGCTCTCCATGAAAAGTCTAGGCTATCCTGTTGGAGATGAGCCACATGGTAATAGGGATCCTAGAGAACAAGCAACTGGACCTTATGGAGAGAGGGACCATGTGGAGAAGAATCAATGTGTGCCAGCTGACAGCCGGCACAAGGCCTAGTCATGTGACAAGTCCATCTTGAACTTTCAGCCCAGCCTCATCAGCAGCTGACTCCAGCCTCATGAGCCTTGCTAAAGCCACATGGAGAAGAGGCTTGCTAAGCCCTGCCCAAACTCCCAACCCACAAAATTCTGTGCAATAAAATGGCATTGTTTTAAGCAACTGAGTGTTAGAATAGTTTGTCACACAGCAGAGGAGAACTGAAACAGTCATGTATTTGTCAAAAATAAATCAATAAAATAAAATGAGAATTGTTGTTTTTTTAATGTGTTGGCTTTAAGCCCAAATTCCAATGCAAGAAATTTGGTAAGTTGTAGTACCGTGCACTACATGTAGTACTTTTTTTTTTCCACCTAAGTTAGGTAACAAGAATGACAGCTAATGCTTACGTGGTACTTATAATGTACCAGGCAGTAAGTGCTTTGAATATATTTTAATTTGTTGATTTTTAAATAATTTTTGAAATATATACTAAGATAATTTATTTTCAGCCTTTTTTCTAATGCAAGTTCTTAAAGCTCTACATTTTCCTCTAAATACTACATTAGCTGCATCCCAAACATTTTTATATGTCATATTCTAATTAAGTTCAGAATAATTATGATTTCTTCTTTGACCCAAGAGTTTCTTTCCCCAGAAGTATATTGCTTAATTTTGAGATTTTTCTAATTATCTTTTAAAAAACATAATTCCACTGTATTATATAATAATAATAATATCCTGCATGTTTCAAACATTTGAAATTGATTGGGACTTATTTTGTGGCCCAGTATATTTTTAATTTTCACAAATGTTTCACATGTACTTGAAAAAAAAAAAAGCTTATACAATAGCTGATGACTGGCTTCCATAAACTTTCGATGTTGTTGTTAATTAAGGGATAGTTATTCCTTTAAGGTAAAGGACCTCTCCAAACAGAAAAAGATTGTGCACCCTTAAGAAGCCTGGAGGCCCAAGATTGGAATTACAGGAACATAACCATTTTTGAATGCTTTTTGTTTTATTTTAGTATTAATAGTTTACATCAATTGTGCTTTTGGCTCAGTAATGTATCTGTGCTTACTTTGAGATAAAATAATTTTTCCAACAACACACACCAGGAAAACACTAGCTACTAGACTGATATCTGACACATAGGTGATACACAATAAATATTTGTTGGACCAGTGAATAAATGAATTCGTTGGCTTTGCCTGCTGTCTTAGCCACAGGATCCTCTTCAAGGATGCCGTAGGCTCAGCAGTCAGTTGAGGTCAGCACATCTTCCTCAAGAGACTTCCCTGACATCTGCTGGAAAACTGGTAACAAATATGCAAACTGTGGTATCTTGAATGCAAAGGGGGCCCCAGAATTGTGTAATATCCAGCATGCTGAAGCATGCTTGTGGTTTCAGTTGGGGCCCAAGTAGACCTAATTTCATCCTCCTGCCTCATCGTTCCCCCACATAAAGTGAACTGCTAGGAAAGCTATATTCAGGCCCAACCTGACAGTGGTCTCTCTTTCGCTCCCCTGGAATCTAAGCTGAGTTCCTGGATCCCAGTGGGTGTTGCAACCTGCATTGTGCTTCCACGGGGTAAACATTGGCCAACAAGTTGTATGTAATTGTGTTTCATGCAAAGAACAGTAAAGGAGGTACTGTGACATATCTTCATAGATGCAGAGATCATGTTTTCCAATGGAATAAAATCACTAGCCATGCATTTGTGAATAAATTCAATGTATAGTTATAAATATCCCCACAAAGAAAACTCCGTGCCCAAATTTTTTCACTGGTGATTTCTAGCAAACATTTAAGGAAGAAAGAATATCAATTGTATATATAAACTCTCTCAGAAATTAGATGAGAGAATATTTTCAAATTTATTTTATAAGGCCAGCATTACTCTGATATCAAAATTGGACTGACATTACACGAAAAAAAGATACAGATCAACATCCTTCTGAACATAGCCATGAAAATTCTTGACAATTAACAAATCAAATCCAACAACATAAAAAAAGATATAAAACAACATGACCAAAATGGGGTTTAATTCCAGATATGTGAGTTTGGTTTAACATTTAAAAAATCAATGCAACAATCACATTAACAGATAAAGAGAGAAAAATCAAATTGTCATCTCAGTAGATGCAGAAAAAGCATTTGACAAAATTCAACACTGATTTGTGATAAAAGTTCTCAGTTAACTCCAAATTTGATTTGGAGTTAACTCAGTTAACTCATTTGATTATCTTAATAACCCTATGAGATATAGACTATTATTCTCATTTTGAAGATAATAAAATGATTCACAGAGACATCAACTACCTTAAGATTACACACAATGCTAGTAAGGGGAGGAGCTGAAACAGTCTGATTCTAGGGCCCATGCACTTAGCCACTGCATGATATGCCCATCTTCTTATCTGAGGTTTGACTTTGAGGCTTAAACCAAAGGGCAAGCATCCAAGGCAGAGGGTGAACCCCAGTCATGCAGTAAAAAAATCTGTAGAGTTTTCAAAAGGCACACATGTCTGCCAGACCATGCCCTATGGTTGCATAGGTTATACACAGTGGTTGTGGACCTACATTTTAGATTCCCAACCTCTGAGATTTTGATTCTGTGTTACGAAGGTGAGCCAGGGCATCTGAAATTTTTAAAAAAGCTCCACAACTGGAAGAACCACTATAGAAAGTGTTCTCTGTGCTGGACCTTGGTCCTCAGAAGCTTTACCTCTGAGTACAGCTTTCACCAAGGTGTTACTGTCTCAGTTGCACCTTGTTAAGTCTTGATTTCTCATGCATGCTCCCATTTCCACATTCTGTGCTCAGTGCATATGCAATGTTTATTATCTAATTCTTTCTAAGAAAATGCTGATTTTGTTCAGAATGGCAGTATGCCCAGCTAGTAAACTACATTTCCCCGTTGTCCTTGCAGCTAAGGGAGGCAGTGTGACACAGTTCTGGCCGATGAGATATAAGTAGAAGTTAGCAAGGATATTTTAGAAAGTTTTGCCTTCATGATATAGACAGCGCTTCTTTAATCCTTGCCACATTCCTCTTTTTCCTGCTTCCTGGAATGGAGAGCAGACTTCAGGCAACTTGAGATGCCCAAGCTCAAAGAAAAGAAGCAGAAACATAGACAGCACCTGGGGCATTGATGTCACCATAGCACTGATGCAGCAGCCTTGGACCTCCAACCTCCAGTCTTAGTATGTGAGGAAAAATAACTCCCATAAGTTTACGTTTGTGCCACTGTTACAGGCAGGCAAATACAACCTCTAATTCATATGCTTTCAATACACAATTATTGAGTGCATGACTTTATTAGCTGCCAGGGATATGATGATGACTAAGCCAGGCTCTTTTTTTTTTTTTTTTTCAGGAAGCCCACAGCCTAGGTAAGAGGGCACATATATAAAAACAAGAGTAATACAGTGTGATGACGGCTACTGGAAAGATGAGCACTGATGGTCACTGAATGGGCTGAGAAGACCACTGAGAAAGGGATGTTTGCATTTAGTCTTAGCAAATGAGTTGAAATTTGCTAGGTGGATTTAGGATGTGGTGGCTGAATGGGCATTGCTGACACGTAGAAGGGCGTGTGTGAATATACGGAGTCCTAAAACAGCATGGCATGCTCAGTCAGCTCAATGTGGTTGACCTGTATATAGGCTGAGGATAAGAGGTAGTGTGCAGTGGGAGGTGGACCAGCTCATACATGTGTAAAAAATATACATGTGCCATGTGTAAAAAATACTTTTTCTATCAGGTGCCTGTTCCTGGGAGTCAGCAAATTATTTTTAGCAGGGAAGTGATTTGATGAGATTCATTTTTTTTTTTTTTTTTGAGACGGAGTCTCGCTCAGTCGCCCAGGCTGAAGTGCAGTGGCGCGATCTCGGCTCACTGCAAGCTCCGCCTCCCGGGTTCACAACATTCTCCTGCCTCAGCCTCCCAAGTAGCTGGGACTACAGGTGCCCGCCACCACGCCCGGCTAATTTTTTGCATTTTTAGTAGAGACGGGGTTTCACCGTGTTAGCCAGGATGGTCTCGATTTCCTGATCTCGTGATCTACCCGCCTCGGCCTCCCGAGATTCATGTTTTTAAAGTCCACTCTGGCAGGAGTGTGGAGAATGGACTGGAAAGTGCTGCAGAAGAAAGACTTGTGAGAAAGCTGAAACCAGCAAGAGATGTTAAGAGCTTATGCCAAGGCAGTGGCACTGGGGCTGGGCAGGAAGGGATGGAGACGATTTTGATGGCCATTTCAATTTCATAAAATGACCTTTTTGGCCCTTTATAGGAATCTTTGCTCATTGGGATTTTATATTTCTTCATATTACCATATTTCTTATTATTTTATTTTATTCTATTTTGAGACAGAGTCTTGCTTTGTCGTCCAGGCTGCAGTGTAGTGGTGCGATCTTGGCTCACTGCAACCTCTTCCTCCCGGGTTCAAGTGATTCTCGTGCCTCAGCCTCCTGAGTAGCTGGGATTACAGATGCCTCCCAGTACGCCCAGCTGATTTTTTTGTATTTTTAGTACACACAGGGTTTCGCCATGTTGGCCAGGCTGGTCTCAAACTTCTGACTTCAGGTGATCCACCCGCCTCGGCCTCCAAAGTGCTGAGATTACAGGTGTGAGCCACTGTAGAGCTTGGCCCTATTATCATATTTTTGGTTTTTATTGGAACATTCCCTTTGGTCTTATTTTACTTTCTTTTAGGCATGTGCTGTAATAATAGTTTCTCTGTCCACATGATGATGGTTGGATGCCTTTGTCTCATTGAGTTTTCTTTCTGAGTCCTACAAAAGACTTTCTCAGCACCTCTTGATCTTCACATCTGCTCTCAAGGGAAGGCTCCAGATTGACTTGCATTAGTGGGTCACAGGTAAGACGTACAACGGAATCCTCCTCCAGGTACAGATTATTCCAGCACCAGCACCAGCTCTCAAGAATTGCTGAAAAATATTGTTAGCTGTTTCTATGTTTCTCTGAGAGGAAGCCTGCAATCTTAAGGCATGCTCTCTATTATGTATAGCAGATGATGGGCACTTGGGAAGTTCAACTTAGAGAGAACCCCAATATAATGAACTCAGATTATATTTTAGAGAGTACTCAGAAAACACTAAGCTCCCCAATATGTCCCTTAAGAGGGAGGAACAGGAAGGATTCATAAAAATATTGCAGCAACTCATTTTATGTCACCTATCGTTAGATTAAAGTTGTTCAGAATGATTGACATTGCTCCTCCCCCAAGTTCCCTGTGGTTTTCATCTGCAGGTATGCATAGGTGCACACAGATATTATGAGTTTGAACTGGGACTCACTGGATGTAATCCTGTTTTTAGTTGCTGCTGTAACAAATTACTACAAACTTAATGGCTTGACACCATACCGATTTATTATCTTATAGTTTTGGGCCTCAGATGTCTAAAATGTATCTTATGGGGCTAAAATTAGGTGTCAGCAGAAATGTGTTCCTTGTGGAGGTTACAGGAGAGAATCTGTTCCTTGGCCTTTTGCAGCTTCTAGATGCTGCCCACAGTCCTTGGCTTGAGGCTGCATCACTCTGACCTCTGCTTCTACCATAACATTTCTCCCTTTGACCCTCCTACCTCTCTCATAAGGACTGTGTGATTACATTGGGCCCACCCAGATAATCCAGGATCACCTCCCCATCTCAAGATCCTTAACTTCATTACATATGCAAAGTCCCTTTTGCAATTTAAGGTAACGTTTCACAGGTTCTAGGAACTAGGGAATGCACGTCTTGCGCACGGGGCATTATTCTGCCTGCCACCCCAGATTCAAACTGGAGGACCTGGTCTGAAACAGGTGGCTTAGGAAACCACCCTGCGGCCACAATGAAAGATGAATGTAATGAGCGAAGGAGGCTACCTTACCTTCTAATCTCAATGAGATTTTGTTTCATAAACCCCAGCTTTTCATTCATAGTGATCAGAGCAATTTTAGATCACATATTTGAGGGTTGTTTCCTGTCTGTCTTATTCACTGAACTGTAAGCTCCATGAGGGCAGAGACAATGTCTATCTTATTCATCACTATCTCTCTCATGCCTGGCTGTGGCAAACACTAGGGGTAGCCTCCCACCAGCTATTTCTACCTCCTCTTCTTTTTTGTTTTTTGAGATGGAGTCTCACTCTGTTGCCCAGGGTGGAGTACAATGGCGCCATCTCAGCTCACTGCAACCTCTGCCTTCTGGGTTCAAGCAATTCTTCTGCCTCAGCCACCCAAGTAGCTAGGATTACAGGCATGCACCATAGTGCCCAGCTAATTTTTGTATTTAGTGGAGAGGATGTTTCACTATATTGGCCAGAATGGTCTCAAACTCCTGACTTCAGGTGATCCTCCTTCCTCGGCCTCCCAAAGTGCTGGGATTACAGGCATGAGTCACTACACCAGGCCTCTACCTCCTCTTTAATGACTGAATCTCAGTCCTGTTCTTAGGGTATTGTGCCATCTTCAAGGAATGAACCACAGTGGTCTAAGCCAATGAAGTAATCCTATCCTCCTTTGCCAGTGATTGATGTATAGATGGCCATGTGATCCAACACTAGTCTTTTGAGGGCTTCTGGAAAGATCTAATTCCTTGGTGAAAAGAGAAGTCCATGTGAGTGGAAACTCTTGTGTCTGATCCTTTTCTCCCTCCTTTGGAGGTTGTATAAGGTTGTGATGCTTGGGGCTGTGAAAGCCATTGGGATACATGGCTTACTTACTGAGAGGAGCAGAGGGGAGAGATGGGAAGATCTTGGGCTCCTGCTGCCATGGTTGAGCTGCTGTAACAATTCTGTCACTATGTCTAGACTTTGGGTTCTGTGAGATAATTAAACGTCTTCATCATTTAAGCCATGTTAGCCAGAGAGTTTGTTACTCGTAACCAAACGCACTTAAACTGATAAACTGTCTCAGTGTCTGGGGTATGGCAGAGATGTCTAATGAGTAAATACTTCAGTTGACAGATATGCCTTCTCCACAACCTCAAAATTTCCTAAAAGAAAAAAAGTCCACCTTACAAGCTAAGCTCCTGCATATGAAGAAGCCCCTGAGGACTGGGAATAGCTAAGAAAATCTCTGCTGTTTTGACTTTCACTATGAGGAGGGGAATGATTGCATTATGGGTGACTTGGGTGCTTCAAAGCAAATTATCCTATTTAACGCCATCCACTTCTTCCCGGCTGATTAGCTTCCTCTGTCCAATTCCCACTGGAGTGCTCACCAGCTGGGAACTGTGTGCCATCTGCTGAGTTTCAGGCAGGCCAAACCAACAGGCAGATGCTCCATCCCAGAAAGAGAGAGCAAGGCAACTTGTTTCTGGGAAATTCCTCACAAACCTCCTGCCTGCAACTATAGAACTGGGACACGTAAGCACCCCAGAACCAATCAAGGAGATTCCAGGCCTCCCCGGGGGACTTTAGTAGGTGTCTGTCTGAGGCCAGAGTGGGTGGCTCTGTGTATTGGTGTGCAAGGCTCACAGCTATATGCGTTACCTGGGTCCCAACCAAAGTGTGGCCCCTCGGGTCACTGAGTGTGGTGCTCTTCCTCTGACACTCAAGACACTGCCTGCTTTGACCTCTGCTCCCGATTTCAGGCCAGGCTCAGGCAACCAAGGGATGGTATATCCATGAATATTCCAGAACTCCCCTGGAACAATAGCTTACCAAAACGTCATGATCATGCTCCCTCATCTTCACATAGGCACACAGGCATGCAGCCACACCCTGTGTTGGGGGTGTGGTGGCTTTGGAAGGGGCCGCACTGCCCAGTTGCACACCTGCCCCTGTTCCACCCCATCCTCACCAGCTGCAGCTGGAGCTCTTTGGCTTCCATGTTTTCCCAGGGACTCTGGTTTCAGGCTGGGGCTCCTGGTCTGAATCCCAGTGAGACCTCAGCTCAAACCCTGCACATCTGCATCCACCTCTGATGACCTGCAGTCTAAGCCAGAGGTAGCACACTGCCTGGGCACTAGAGGGAAGCTGCTGCTGCACAAATCCCCTCTCCATCTTCACCCTGAATGTTCCTCTCACTGAACCTTCTAACCCCATCGTGTCCTTGCACCCTTAGCACTGGGGTCAACATGACTATCTAAATTCCTTAGATAACTAGGCACTTACACCTGGAGAATAACAAATGTCCTTTTTAAAATGCCACTACTGGCCAGGCACGGTGGCTCAACTGTAATCCCAGCACTTTGGGAGGCCGAGGCGGGTGGATCACGAGGTCAGGAGATCGAGACCATGGCACTGTACTCCCCATTATGCAAGCTCCTCCTTTTTCCATCTACTCACGTTTCTACTCCTCAATCTTTAGCTCCTGGCTCTCCATCTTACCAGGTTACCAAATCAAGAACTCCTGTTTCTCTCCATCTCTTCAGATTAATTGACCCAGTTATGAACTGTTTCCCTTGCTCAGGTTCTTTTTGGAACACAATGTCTCAAATTTATACATTATCCCAATGCTCTAATCAGTAGCAAAAAAAAAATCACCACTTTCCCTGGATTTGGTTTGGGCAAATCCTTTTTTTTTTTTTTTTTTTTGGCTTTCCCCTAGTGCTGGAGATCAGGCAAAATTGACTTTTGGGACTTGCAACGGTAAGGGTCTGTTCCTGGATCCTGGGGATCCCACTAAGGTGTTATTGAGTGAGGAGGCCTTGTTCACCTGCTCCCTTGTTCATGTCTCTCTTCCTCTGGAATTTAGTCCAGCAAAAATAAAACTGTGTTATGAGCAGCAGAAGCATCCATGAGATTGAAATACTGTCCACAGCTGTCCTGTTTACATGATTAATGAGAGAGCCTGTGCCTGGCTGGATATGATGAGAATTCAGGATTGGCATGGAAAAGGAAGCTGTAACAACAAAGAGAGGCAAGGGATGGTCTATCTCTGGAGAGCAATTATTTTAGAAAAAATAGTACATGAAAATAAAGCTGTAGGCTCACTGCCTTCCTCTTCAGGTCAAGTAGGCTGAGGGAGTTGACCATTCTTGTTTTTTTT
>NW_012099021.1:403028-472990 GCF_000951045.1 Mandrillus leucophaeus
TTAAAAAAAAAAAAAAAAATGCCACTACTCCCTCTCGGTCACTACTGGTGGCAGTGGACACTGTTGGAAATGCTTTGGGAGGCAACTAGGCCAAATGCACCAGGAGCTCAAAAAATATTTATAGTATGTGATACAGAGATTTTACTTCCAGGAGTAAGTCAGAAGGAAACAATCCCAAATAAGGGGAAAAAAGTAATAAACACAAAATTGTTAACTGCAAGCCCATTCTATCACAGGAAAACATTGGAACCAACTAACCACTCAATGATAGAAGGATGATTAACTCATATTGCATTCTCTTGATCAAATATTATGAAGTCAGGAAAATTTTAATTACAGAGATGGTAGCAACATGGGAATGTAATGATGTAAAAATTTTATGCACACTTAACTGTAGTGACCTAAAAATGTCTGCTCATGTAATCAAAAATACATAAAACGGGAAATAGATGTGTTAAGGTGGTAGAATTATTGGTAATTTTTTCTTTTTATATCCACCAATGTAAAGTTATTATATGTCCCTTATAATACATAAAATAAATACATAAAATGCAAACGGTTAATAAATGGGGCAAGAACTAGCATTAAGGGGCCATTATGTTTCAGGGATTATTTATATACGTATTATCTAATACAATTTTTATTTTTCTCCTGGGCGATGTCTCTTTTTGAATTTTTACATATGGGGAAACTGAGGTTGAGAGAAGTTGATTGAGGGTGAACAGGAGGTGGAAAGAAAGCAGATAAACACTTAGCATGATTAGGAATTTGTCCAGAAGCAGGACAATTAAGAAGTAGCAGGGATTAGACAGCCCATTCTACTCGTTGGCAACATGAGATGGTGAGGGCAAGTTCTCTCCTCAGCTGTTTTTCTTGTGCTGCTCTCCTGGCAGGGGATTGAGGGATGAACTATCGCAGTATCCAATGGATCCAGGATTGCTGCCCATCTCTGTGTATTCTAGAGGTCCTCCTTCCCAAATGGGTGACATCCTGTTGGGCATCATTTCAGCAGTTGGGGAACAGGATGTGGTTGTGAAGCCCATCTGAAGATTCTCAAACACACATTTCTTGGGGATGCCCAGAAGAGGTGATGCAATAGGTATCCTAAAATGCCTAACCAGGGGTTCATGGAGTGTCGATTATGGGGTCCAATGTAAGAGGGGAAAACAGTGAGCAGAGTAAGGAACTGAGGAGGTGATGACAGAGAGAAATGGAACATAAAGTTCTTTTTTTTTTTTTTTTTTAGTCTAACTCTGTCGCCCCGGCTGGAGTGCAGTGGTGCAATCTCGGCTTACTGCAAGCTCCGCTTCCTGGGTTCAAGCGATTCTCCTGCCTCAGCCTCCCGAGTAGCTGGGACTACAGGCGCCCGCCACCATGCTCGGCTAATTTTTTTGTATTTCCAGTAGAGATGGGTTTCACCCTGTTAGCCAGGATGGTCTCGATCTCCTGACCTCGTGATCCGCCTGCCTCGGCCTCCCAAAGTGCTGGGATTACAGGCATGAGCCACCGTGCCTGGCCTGGAAACATAAAGTTCTTATAGAGAAAGAGACACTCAAGAGCTCTCTCTCTCTCCCCACATGCACAAAGGAAAGGCCATACAAAGACAAAGAGAGAAGATGGCCAGCTATAAGCCAGGAAGAGCCTTCACCAGAAACCAAATTGGTTGGCATCTTGATCATGGACTTCTAGCCTCCAGAGCTGTGGGCAAATAAGTGTCTGTTGTCTAAGTCACTCAATCTGTGGTATTTTATTATGGCAGTCTAATCAGAGTGGAGTGGGGGAATCTATAGGGCTAAGATAGTCAAACTGTAAGGCTGATGTGTGGAATGGTTCACCTATATGAAAGATAAAACCGCCCATGAAGGCTGGGTATGGTGGCTCACGCCTGTAATCCTAGCACTTTGGGAGGCTGAGGAGGGTGGATCTCCTGAGGTCAGGAGTTCAAGACCAACCTGGCCAGCATGGTGAAACCCTGTCTGCACTAAAAATAAAAAAAATTAGCCGGGCGTGGTGGTGCATGCCTGTAATCCCAGCTACTCTGGATGCTGAGGCAGGAGAATTGCTTGAACCTAGGAGGCAGAGGTTGCAGTGAGCTAATATCATGCCACTGCACTCGAGCCTGGGTGACAGAGCCAGACTCCATCTCAAACAAAACAAAACAAGACAAGACAAAACAAAACAAAACAAAACGAAACAAAACAAAGCCACCCATGAAGATGATTATAAAATGAATCACAATGTTAGATAAACTTACTGGGCACTTATGGGCCAGGAAATCAAAGTACTTTAAATGCATTAACTCCTCTACCAATCCCATGATATAGGTGCTACTATTTCATACCCACTACATGTGTGAAGGCACTGAGGCAGAGAGAAGTGAAGTAGCACATCCAAAGTCACAGAACTAGTCAGACGTGGGGCTCGAACCACACACATAGGTTGGAGAGCCCACACCCTTAACCACTTTTCTGTATTGGGATGTGGGAAATGTTGCAAATCAAGGGCCAAGAAAGGATGTACTCAGAGAGGTGAAAGAAGAAAGGTTTGCCAAAGTAATCGGTCAGATCAGCTGGGCAACTCTGGATGCTCAGTGGGTGAGAGATGTCAGAAGATGATCTCGTTGCCTCACATCCAGAGGGACATGAAAACCTGTGGTGTGAGCTTTAAGGGATACAGGATTTTTGTATGGGAATGGAAGAGAAATAGTGTGGAATTAAGAATGGGGCACTGGGCTCTGCAGCTATGTTCATACCACCTAGCAAGCTGAATGCACCTGAAAAGGTTGTGATGTGGCAGCAGCTCCATGTTAAAAATAGGTGCTGGCTAGAGAGGGTGCCTTCAGGATCTGCTGCTGCCTGCAGAACTGGAATTTCCTCCTGACCCACCTCTCAGGGGTGGCCTGAGTCCCCAGCCCTCCCCAGTTCTTAGGAAGGAATGTTAGTGAAGTTGTTCTTAGTTGTAGCAGTCTAGATCAAATCAAGTGATGTAAAACACACTAGCTTAAACAGAAGCTTAATATGAGAATTATTAAATATGATAAAAAGAGACTGGGCATGGTGACTTGCACCTGTAATCCCAGCAATTTGGCAGGCTGAGGTGGGTGGATCACTTGAGGTCAGGAGTTTGAGACCAGCCTGGCCAACATGGTGAAACTCTGTCTCTACTAAAAATACAAAAATTAGCTGGGAGGTGCACACCTGTTGTCCCAGCTACTGGGGAGGCTGAGAGGGGAGAATTGCTTGAACATGGGAGGCAGTGAGCTGAGATCATATCATGCCACTGTACTCCATCCTGGGCAACGCAGAAAAAAAAAAAAAAAAAAAAAGAATCACTATAAGATATAAGGAAACTATATAGTACCCTAGGGCTGACAGAGAGTACCCAAGAAAAAATTAAATTGGAAAGGTTTCAGATGTGATTGAAGAAAGTGTGATTTAGTCCACCTGATAGGAGAAATGTGTCCTGGCTTTCCCAGTCTGAAGCTGGTCTGGAGTTGCTGAGTGAGCAACAGGTCACCTTCTGAAGTGCAAGTACAGGAGCAGGCAATTAGCAACGGGTGGCAAGGGCATGCAGTGGCAGTCTGGGCAGTGACAGGCAGGAGGGCTTTGGAGTATGTGGCATTCTCTGAAATTTACATAATTTGCTCCTCATCTCATCATCTTCTGAGGGCCGGGATTGGGGAACTCACATGGACATCCTAGAGATATTTTGTGATAAAAATGTGAGAGTGTGGAATCTTGCACTGCTCACAAACGGGTTGCACCTTCAAGGGGTCAACAAGATTTCCGATGGAGATGATTTGATCATGAGAGGAAAGCCCAAGGGCCAACATTTCCAAATGGGAGGGGACACAGACTCCTAATTTTGGCATTCTTTCTTTATGGTCCTCTGATAGTCCCCTGTCACCCTCCCTATTTGTTATGGGGTTAAGTGACGGAAGCAGGGACAGACCAGGAGGGGGCTGTGCTCTGTGAACAAAGGCACAACCTTGTAAATGTAAATAAAATAAAACCAACTCTGAGTCCCCATCCTGTTGGATGAGAGGGGAATTGTACTGTAGGGCTTTCTCCTTCAGCCCCTCTTTGCCTCAGAATGTTATAAAGGTTCCAGGGGCTTTATGAAGAATAAAATATTTGAGGAGGACTATGAGGTTTTTGGCTACTGTTGAGTGCTGTGGTTTTTTTTTTTTTCTTTTTCTCTCTCTTTTCCTTTATAGTAGGTAGATAAATGGGGGAAGAAAAGGCTAAACTAATAAGAAAGAATAAAGTGTTTCACAATTGTTTTGAGGGTATTTCTCATAGTCTATTTGCCTAGAAAGCAGAACCCAAGGCAAAAGTTTATGGTGTAACTAATAAACTGAATTCAGCAACACCTTAAAAGGATCTTACACCATAAACAAGTGGGATTTATTCCAAGCATGTAATAATGGTTTAACATAGGCAAATTAATAAATGTGATACACTATATTAACAAAATGAAGGATAAAAATCATATAATCATCTAAATAGAGACAGCAAAAACATTTGACAAAATTCAGGATCCTTTTATGATAAAAAACTTTCAATAAAGGAGACATAGAAGAAATGTGCCTCAACTTAATAAAGGCCATATATGACAATCCCACAGCTAATACCATACGCAACAGTGAAAAGTTGAAAGCCTTTCCTCTAAGATCAGGAAAAAGACAATGATGCCCACTTTGGTCACATCTTCTTTAACATAGTATTGAAGTCTTAAACAGAGCAATTAGGCAAGAAAAAGAAATAAAAGGCACCCAAATTGGAAAAGAAAAACTCAAATTTTCTCTGCTTGCAGATGGCATGATCTTATAAATAGAAAACCCCAAAAAAGCTCTACCCCCAAGCTACTAGAACTAATAAACAAATTAAGTAAAGTGGCAGAATACAAAATTAACATATGCAAAATTAATAGTTATATGTGAACTATTCATTAGTTTCTATACTCTAACAAGGAACTAGCCCTTAAAAGAAATTAAGAAAATGATTCCATTTATAAGAGCATAAAAAATAATTAGGATAAATTTAACCAAGCAGGTGAAAGCTCTATACACTGAAAACTATAAAGAACTGATGGAAGAAATCCAAGAAGTCACAAATAAATGGAAAAATATCCTATGTTCATGAATTGGAAGAATTTATATTGTTAAAGTGTCTATATTACCCAAAGCAATAAATCTATAGATTTAATGCAATCCCTATCAAAATTCTAATGACATTTTTCACAGAAATAGAAAAACAATACTAAAGTCTATATGGAGCCACAAAAAAATCGAGAATAGCGAAAGCAATCTTGAACGTAAAGAACAAAACTGGAGACATCACACTACTTGATTTCAAAATATAGAACAAAGCTATAATAATCAAAAAAGCATGGTACCAGCACAAAAACAGATGCATAAGTCAATGGAACAGAACAGAAAGTCAAACCCAGAAATAAAACTCTCATGATTATGATTAATTGATCTTTGACAAAGGTGTCAGGAACACACATGGGGAAAGGATAGTTTCTTCAATAAATAGTTTTGGGAAAACTGGATATCCCCAGGCAGAAGAATGAAAGTGGACCCTTATCTCATACCATTTACAAAATTCAACTCAAAATGGATTAAGACTTAAATATAAGACCCGAAACTGTAAAACTAGTAGAAAAAAAGTAGGACTTCTTGACATTGGTCTTAGAAATGATTTTTTGGATGTGATTACATCCAAATGGGATTACTTCAAACTAAAAAGCTTCTTCTGTACAGGAAATGAAACAATCAACTAAGTGAAGAGACAACCTATGAATGGGAGAAGATATTTGTAAGCCATGCATCTGATAAGTGGTTAATATCAAAAATACTTAAGGAACATACACAATTCAATAGCAAAGAAACAGCCTGATTAATAATGGGCAAAGGACCTGAATAAACATTTTTCCAAAGAAAACATAAAAGTGGCCAACAGTTATATGAAAAGGTGCTCAATATCACTAAGCATCAGAGAAACGCAAATCGAAATGACAATAGGACATCACCTCAAACATGTTAGAATGGCTGTTATCAAAAAGACAAAAGACAACAAGTCTTGATGAGAATGTGGAGAAAAGGGAACCCTTGTACACAGTTGGTGGCAAAGCAAATTAGTACAGCTATTATGAAAAACAGTATGGAAGTGCCTCAAAATTTAAACATATAATACCATATGATCCAGCAATCCCACTTCTATGGTATTTCAAAGGAAATGAAATTATTATCTCAGTGAGATATCTGTGCTTCCATATTTATTGCAGCATTCCTCACAATAACCAAGAAGTGAAATCAGCCTAAGTGTCCATCAATGGATGAATGGATAAAGAAATTGTACATGTATACCTACAGTGGAATATTATTCAGCCTTAAAAAAGAAGACAATTCTGCCATTTGTGACAATATGAATGAACCTGGAAGACATTAAGCTAAGTTAAATAAGCCAGGCACAGAAAGACAAATGCTGCATGATCTCATGGATAGGTAGAATCTAAAAAAGTCAAACTTATAGAAGCAAAGAGTAGAATGGTGGTTTCCAGGGGCTGGGAGTTGGGAGAAATGCAGAGATGTTGGTCAAGGGTACAAAGGTTTAGTTAGGCAGAATGAATAGTTCTGGAGGTCTAATGCACAGTACAGAGACTCTAGTAACTAATGCTGTATTGTGTACTTGAAGTTTGATGAAAGAGTAATCTGAAATGTTGTCACACACAATAATAACTAAGGTAATGTATATGTTAATTAGCATGATAGTGGTGGTAATCATTCCACAATGTATATACATATCAAAGCATCACATTGTATACCTTAAATATATACAGTTTTATTTATTTATTTTTTGAGGCAGGGTCTTGCTCTATTGCCAGCTATGCTGGAGAGCAGTGGTATGATCATGACTCACTGCAGCCTTGACCTCCTGGGCTCAGTGATCCTCCCGCCTCAGCCTTCTGAGTAGCAGGGACTACAGGCACCCACCACCAACTGACTCATTTTTAAATTTTTTGTAGAGACGAAGTCTCACTATATTGCACAGTCTGGTCTCAAATTCTGGGCCTCAAGTGATCCTTCCACCTTGGCCTCCCGATGTATTGGGATTACAGGCATGAACCCCTGCACCTAGCCTACATGTAATTTTTATTTGTTAATTTTACCTCAATAAAACTGGAGAAGAAAAGCTTATGGCTTAATATTTTGTTTAGGAATGCAAACCAGTGGTGTGCTGGAGCCAGCTTGAACTGTCTCACAAAAGCTGATCATTTAATTTTTAGAGATTGTTGTTGAACACAGCCATTATTAAAAATTAAATTACACAAATATAAAATTAGAAGACATTATATTAAAAACAAAAGCAATAAATATCCAAAACTCATCACTTCCTAATTATTTGACTATAGTTTCCTATTATCTATGCTTTTGAGGTTATTTACATTTATTATGGAAATACCAAAAAATGTGTTATCAGAGCAACTCCACTTCCAATAACATTATGTTTTAGGTTGAAATCAGACATTTTGGGAGTACTGTACATCACAGATAGAGGCAAAAGCTACAAATCTGGGCTCCATTTGTCTTGTCGATTGTATGGAGTTAAGAAAGTGAAGAAGAAAATGTTAATAATACAAATTAAACTTAAAAGCATGTCATGTTTGGAGCCATTATATTGGGAATACTACATAAAATTGAAATATTCTTCCAGAATGTGAAAACTGTTGTCCAATGCAACAAAGAAATTGCTCATGCCATGGTGAGCAAAGTTCAGACATATGCCTTTGTACTTTCCCTTTCATCTTACTTATTAATTTAAATGAAAATATCAGCTAACATTTACATTGAACTATACTTGAGAGCCAGATATTAAACTTCACCAGCACATCACTGGCAGGGGCCCCAGGCAACAGGAGTGAGGGAAAAAGGAAGTGAGGTAGGGAAAAAGGAAGTGAGGTAGGGAAAAAGGAAGTGAGGTAGGGAAGGAAACAGTGCAAATATAAGGAGGTGTGGGTTCACATCCAAAGGAATTGAAAACAGGATCGCAAAGAGATATTTGCATACCCATGTTCATTGCAGCATTATTCACAACAGCCAAGAGATGGAAGCAGCCTATATGTCCATTGATGGAAGAATGAATAAAGAAAATGTGGTGTATATATATGATGGAATACTACTCAGCCTTAAAAAAGAAGAAAATTATGTGATAGGCAAAACCACAGATGAACCCTTGAGAATATTAAGGACGCTGGGTAAGTGAAATAAGCCAATCACAAAGACAAATAGATACAGCATGATTCCACTTATTTGAGGTATCTAAAGTAGTCAAACAGAAGTGGAAACAGAAAGCAGAATGGTGGTTGCCAGGAATTGTAGGGAGGGGGATAGAGGAGTTGCTGTTCAGTGGGTACAGAGTTTCAGTCCTGCAAGATAAAGAAGTCCTAGCGATCTGTTGCACAATGATGTGTGCGTAGATGGCACTAATATATTGTGAACATTTAGAAATGGTTAAGATGACAAATTTTATGCCACTTAACTGTACGTATTTTATATGTATTTATACAGTATTATATGCATTTTACCACATAATATACAGAAAAGAGAAAAAAAGAAAAGAAATACAAGGAAGTATTATATGCATTTTACCACATAACATACAGAAAAGAGAAAAAAAGAAAAGAAATGCAAGGAGGTATGTTATTGAGCTGTTCTCAGAGTTGTAAGTGCAGCTAATTGTGTGGTTTTATAATACACCTTCCAAATAGTCCACCTGGGGAAGAAAGGGAAAAGAAGTTCTCTCCTAGCTCCAATCCCACTTGGTCTCCCAGTGATCAAAGTCACTCTAGGGGGTGTACCCCTGGCTACGTCACCAGAAGTTGGCAGGTTTGCAGGTGCAGCAATCTTTCTTAGTCTGCTCTGTGCATGGGGCTTCTCGACCTGTGGCTTTGGTGGCAGCAGCAGTGACCTGGCTCCACGATCATAAGCTACTTCTAGGGCCAGAAAGCAAGGCATGTGCATAGACCTGAATGGCGTAGACACTGAGGCGTACAGTCATTCCCTGGGCTCTACATTTAAGCTGAAATCAGGGAAGGAGTTTTATGCGGACACCATTGTCTGTCACCAGAAATAGGGAGGAAAACATAGAATTGCAAATTGGCATGCAAGGGTTTTATTTATTTATTTATTTTGAGACAAAATCTTGCTCTTGTCCCCCAGACTGGAGTACAATGGCGTGATATCAGCTCACTGCAACCTCTGCCTCCTGAGTTCAAGCGATTCTCCTGCCTCAGTCTCCCTAGTAGCTGGAATTACAGGCACCTGCCACCAAGCCAGGCTAATTTTGGTATTTTTAGTAGAGACTGGTTTCACCATGTTGGCCAGGCTGGTCTCAAACTCCTGACCTCAGGAGATCTGCCTGCCTTGGCTTCCCAAAGTGCTGGGATTACAGACGTGAGCCACTGTACCTGGCAGCATGTAAGGGTTTTAGTTGAGGAAGCCATTTGTCAAAAAGGCAGACAGGTGACAATGACCTAGGTAATATATTTTCTGCAGAGGAAAAGCATTTTCATAGTATCTACTCAGAGTTCCATACAGCAAAATAAAGGCCAGTACTATTGGTGACTGTTGTACTGTGGCTGTAGTAAGTAGTTTATAAAACTCAGCTAATGAATGGGAGAAAGCTACATTTATTAAAAGATCATGATATTGATAAGAAAGCATTTTAATTTTCAAAATGTCATTTTAGAGAGTGAATTTATCTGCATAAAGAGCTGACTGGAACATAGATTTTATTATTCTCCACTATTGGGAAATTGGCAATGACAAATAGGGTCAAATCCCTTTTATTTATATTGCATTTATGTTGTGCTTTGGAGAAAAGATTGTCCCATTAATTAAGCTGAACAAATTCTTGTGAGGAGGACTTACTTTTATTAGCAAGCACTTATTAATCACACGGCTTTCCCTTCATCTAATCAGTTGTTACAACTACTCTCCTGGTGAAGCAGTTTTTATTTCCCTTCCTATTCAGCAGTGAAGAAAGTGACTCAAGATCATTCAGATAGAACTACACCTAGGAGACACGACATTTTTCTTAACAACGGTTTAGGATCTTGTAACAAGGGGACTCCCTAGAAGAGGAAAGCAATTATTAAGACAATAAAATTGTCATGAAGGTGCAATTTGTCTCCTCTGTGCTTTCTGTTCCCCAGTCCATCTTAGCTGCCTAAAGTCTGAATCGCTTCAGCAAAACCCCCAGGGACCTCTGACGTCTCCTCACTTTACCATCCTCAGCCCTGGCTCCCACGCGGCTTGACTATCTCTGCACAGCGACCACGGTCAGACACAACCTGTGCTCGTTCTTTGTTGCACATCCAGAAGATGCATCTCTGATGATGAGAGTACAGTAGGTCATGGATTAAACCTAGAAAAAAATCCCTTTTATATCTCTCGGAAAGAAAATCAGCCCATAAGTAACTCCAGGCACTGTTCTCAAGCCTGGGTGAGATATTTATGGCTGGTTGAAGACAAGAACATCCAATGCCCCTGTAATGGCTGCCAGGGCACTCCCCATCCCATCGCTCTCCGCTGCTGTCTTACTGCCAGCGCCTGCATTTCCGAAACTGTGGGCTTTTCCCATGGGAGCTGCAGGCCAGCCTCCCCGCTACCCTCAGCAGCCCTCCACTGATTGACAGGAGTCTGTGTATGTGAATACCCCAGCTGCTCACCCTGGGGGTGGGACAACCCTGAGGCCCACGCTCTACACTGGTCTTGGAGTTGCACAGCAGAATCAAGCTCCAGTTGCTTATGTATTAGCTTGCTTGATAATAATCCTTTCACTCATTTCCTTCCTTCCTCATCTCACTTCCCTACTAGCCTAGTGGTGCTATCTGGGATTGCCTCCCCAATAAAATACTTTGCTTGGGGATTCTTGCCTCAAGATTGGCCTCTGGAAGGAATCCAAATAAGCAGACTCCAAAATTGTAGGACAAATTTGAACTGAATATAAGCCAACCTTTACTTTTAAAAGAGCCCGGGAAGATGGGGTATGAAGTTTGGCTGAGCTCTTTCTATGCTTGTTGCATGACTTTGATTTGCCTGGAGCTGAAGGGACTCTGGGTGTTCCAGTTCTCCACACTTCATTAGTTTTTCAAAGTTGTTTCAAAAAACCAGTACTTCTCTATTTTTATCAGCTAGCTCTTTTTGAGATAAAGTTTAATTAATGTATTAGATTCTGTGAGAAAAGCAATGAGCCTGAAATTTAATGAGTTAATCTTTTTTCTCCCTTTCTTTTCTCTAATAATGGGAACATGTTGGCATTTGGCTAAGTTCCATACAGTTTGATATGTAGTTGTAAATACAAAAATAGATGAACTAAGTACCTAGCTCCCCAAGTTAGAAGAGATGATGGCAAAATACATTTAAGGAAAGTAGGAGGAAAACACGATAAATATAAAAACAGTGATTATTGAATTAAAACCCACAAAAATTATAGCATTGATAAATCAAAGAGCAGCCTCTTCAAAAAAGCAATAAGTTATATAAACTTCTGGCAAGTCTATTCAGGAGAAAAAAGAGAACACAAACAGATTTACCTATGTACTGTATGTCACATCAATGAATCAAAGGATGCCTTTTTATCACAGCTATTTTTCAGCATTGTTTAGGAAATTGTGCAGAATTACCCTGACTTCAATCCAGTAACACAGGTTTTCCAAGCAGTGGTGGCTGTGGAAGGCCTGGCTAGGAAAGGATAAGAGGACACAGGCTGTGGCATGGGGATGTTGGAGACAGGACTGCCATTGTCCTGAGGCATATTGGTGGATGTTTTGCATATTAGTGGATGTATAGTAGTGATGCAAGGTTAAATAAGTTTAGCTAGGATTCTTTATCACATGACTTTTCAAAGCTCTCAACACTCAAATATAAGTAGAGAACCTACAAGAGGGAGATGAAGGATCCAGCATTTTTCAAATTCATGGGATGCTAGGGCCCTGTGGACTGTGGATTACACAACACTGTGCTAGGGGCTGCGGTGAAGCAGGAACTGAAAAGCAGCACAAAAAGAACTATAGATTTATTTACAAAAATAGATCATTATTTTTGTTTGCTAGAGAATATGATCATTTCTCTAGGAAGCATAAGAAAATTAATTGAAAACCTATATGACTAGTTACAACATAACTATGTACAAATTAATAGCTTTTCAACATGCCAACAAACACCAGGTACAAATAAAATAGAAAAAAATATTACATTTAAATACCATTACTCTATAACATACTTAGGAATAAAATTGACAAGAAATACACTGGATCTGTATGAAGAAAGTCAAAAAGTGTTCCTGAAAAACATAAAACAACAATGAGGGGCTTTTTCTATGTTTTGAAGTTGTCGGTTTCCCAAATTAATCTGTGGATATCATATGGACACAATTAGAATAGTAATAGAAATTTAAAAGGAATTTAAACAATTATCTGAAGTTAACTAAGAACTTTCTATTTTCATGTTGTATTTTTGAAATAAAAATTCGTATTTATTATTTTTGCAATGAGATAAAAATTATTAAAACATGAGAAATACTCTTAAAATATTTAAACAAGAAGTAATATAGGAAGGGCTTACCTTACCAGATGTGAAAATATGAAAAGACTATAAAAATGTAACAATTAAGGTTTCACGGTACTGAATTAAGACAAGAATAGAGGCACACTCTGGAAGATTAAATAGCTTAAAATGTAGCAAGTGAGTCATCACAAATCTATTACAAAGACATGAATTGTTTAATAACTGGTGTTGAGAAAATTGGCTATTTTCAAAAGCAGTTAACTTAGAACCTCACTTAAAAGTGTATGCAAAGCTTTAAAAAAAACTTGAAAGAAAAAAAAAACAGCAAGGAAGAGATTATGTATTCAATCTCTAAATAGGTAAAAAAAATTCCCCCAGTACAAAACAATGGAAGGAATTACAAAGAAAAAACACATGGAATTGATTACATAAAGTTTTAAATTTTCCACCCTTCAAAAACTATGTAAAAATGAAAAGGAAAACAACAAATGAGGATTATAATTTTTAATCATTTAAGCACTCATAAAAATGATTAAAAAAATTCTGAGATCTCAATGAACAAAGAACACTAAGATGGGAAATTCAGAAAGGAGAAATTATAAATGACTAATACATATATTATAAAGCTTTATTCATTTTTTATTAGAGACAGTGGGGAGTAGGGGGAGTAAGGGTTTGCTATGTTGCCCAGGATGGTTTCGAACTTTTGGCCGCAAGTGATCCTCCTGCCTCTGCCTCCCAAAGGGCTGGGATTACAGGTGTGAATGACTGGGGCTGGCCCTAAAACATTTTATATATTGCCTGTAATCCCAGCACTTTGGGAGGCCAACGTGGGTGGATCACCTGAGGTCAGGAGTTTGAGACCAGCCTGGCCAGCATGGTGAAACACCATCTCTACTAAAAATACAAAAATTAGCTGGGTGTGGTGGTAGGTACCTGTAATCCCAGCTACTCAGGAGGCTGAGGCAGGAGAATTGCTTGAACCCAGGAGGTGAAGGTTGCAGTGAGCCGAGATCACACCATTGCACTCCAGCCTGGGCGCCAAGAATGAAACTCAGACTCAAAAACAAAAGAAAAGAAAAGAAAAGAAAAACAAGACAAAACACATTTTATATATCAACTTTAGTGTTAATCAAAGAAATGCACAATAAAGCATAGTGGATTGCCAACTCTGGTTGAAAATTGGAAGCTGTATGCTCTCTGAGACAGAGATGGCCTGCTTGCTCCAAACATCATGCTGGGAAGTGCTGAGCAGCAAGGGATCTCATTTCCCTGTAACCCATACAGTCAGGTGCCACTCTGTGCCAGCGTTCTAGCCAATGGAGAGTTGGTGGAACTGATGTAAGCCTTTTCTGGACTGGGCCCCTAAAAGCCTCCTGCGTAGAAATACACCATGTTTTTTGTTCCTTCTGGCTGGCCAGAATAGAGGGCAACCCCAGGATAATCTTGAAGCCAAGTGTTGAAGAAAGTAAAGCCTTGTCAATTCTGGGTCCCTGAAAGACCCAGATAGATTGGATCCTGCTTGTTATTCCCATATCCACTACTGTAATGAGAACAAGAATAAATTCCTGTTGTGTATGAGCCACCATTCACTTTGGAGTCTATTTGTTACAGCAGTTAGTCTAACATACCAAGACTGCATCCCAGGATGCTTTGGCCCTGTCTTACTCTAACAAGCTGGGTGCTGCCAACACATGGAGCTTTGTGGGCCATATGGTCTCTATGGCAACCACTCAACTTCACCATTGTAGTGGAAAGCAGTCTCAGACAATACTTAAATGAATGGCTGTGGCAGTGCTTCAATAAAGCTTTACTTACAGAAATAGGCAGCTGGTAAGATTTGTTCCAGGTGGCTGCCAGGCCTCTGCTGTATCCCTTTACCTCGTTTTATTTTCTTTCACAGAACTTACTGCTACGCGACATGTTCTATATTGAAGCTCCCTGAGAAAAGAGATGTTTTCTGTCTCATTTATTACCGTATCTCCCACATGTAGAATAATGACTAGCTCATAATAGACCCTTGATAAACATTTGTTGAATAAATGATCATAAGGTTTTGGTGAAATCCGTTCATTCATCCACTGCTGCTGTAATTGTTAATTTTAGTATTTTGTTTCTGCAAGACGATGTGGCAGAACTTACCGAAAATGGTATTCACTAATTTTAACTTTTTCACTTCTAGGAAATAACCAGGAATGCAAAGAGATGATCACCTCATGATTTAAACAGTGAAATGGAAAATGTAAGCCTAAATAGGGTGATAGTTAAGCAAATTACAGTAGACACCTCCAGATATATTTTGAAAATATAAAAATTATTATACAGAATTTTCAATGACAACAGAAAAATGTAAATTTTAATTGAAAAAGAAAGATACAAAACTACAGTGTGTTTCTGAAATGTATATATAAGAAGTGTTGCATCCAATGGGAAGAGAAAATGGCAGTCTTGGTTCTTCATTTTGTCTGTATTTGACTGAGTCTTCATGAGCCTCTCACCACTCAAGCAGTGGATACAAAATTAGCAATAAGTTTTACCTGGTTTGTGAGTGTTAAATGGGGCATTCCTCCCTCCTGTGGGCTAAACCTTGGGGAGCTAAAATGAGAATACATCTCTTAATTTTTACTCTTTCTCTTTCTTCCCTTCCCCACAACGCCTAGGGCTCCGTGAGAGGCAGGTGCCTCCCGCCTTCTTCCTATGCAGATCTTTACTTTATGGCCCAGTTAGTCAAGTCTTGCTCTTGATCTGTGCTTTGGGATAATGATGCCTAATCAGCTTTAATTGGCTGCTAGTTCTGTGCTGTGAGGTTATCCCCACCATTGTTCCTTTTAGTAAAAGTCGGAGAATGCTGCAGTGGTGTGTTGGTGTTTTGGGGGTGGGTATGTGCATGGGGGATATACACAAGATGGGGGGTGGTGAGTCTTGGGTTCTGAGCTTTGATCAGGAGCAAGGTGTGCTGATCAGAAATCCAGAATTGGAGGCCTAAGTTCAGAGTCAGGGAACAGCAGAGCCACATCTAGCTTGGGCTGCCCCAGCAGTGGACGTGAGCTAAACCTCTACTTCTCCCAAAGACATAGTTCTAGGAAAAAGCTAACCACTAAGGATGTTGAGGAAGGTGAGCAAGATCCTGTCTTTATGTGAGATAGAGGGCTGATCATTTTATTTTGATATTTCGTGGGGATATCTGGGTTACACTTGCACTTCCATACACTTGCACATCTTGTTAGCTCTGCCTGGAGAGTCCATGGACAGGTAGTATAGAATAGTATTTAGGCATGAGGACTTCAGAACCAGACTGTCTGGATTCCAAGCCCAGCTTTATCACTTACAGAACTTGAACAAATTTGACTCTTTCAAGTGTCAGTGTTCTCATCTGTAATATGGGGATGGTAAATAGTTCTTGCTCTGTACAGTTGCTGTGGGGGCTAAATGTGATAATGGGATGATAGAGTGAGTGCTTAGTGTAGAGCCTGATGCAGAGTAGGTGTTCAATAAATGCCAACTACTGCTATTATCATTCATTTGTCTTTTCCTTCTTTTTCACTTATGGGATCCTGCTCATCCTTTAGGCTCAGCTCAGATGCCAGCCTTGCAGTTGTCCTTTCTTTCTATTCTTACCTGCCCTGTGATCTCACAAGTTCTGTGGCTTTAAATACCATCTATAGACTGATGCTAAGTCATCTTCGTGCTGACCTGTCTGTCTTGGATCCCAGGTTCCTACAACTAACTGCCTACGTGATGCTTCCACTAGGATGACTATAGGCATCTCTAACTTGAAAGTCCTCAAACAGAATTTTTGATCCCCTGACCCCAATATGCCCCTTCTGCAGCCGTCTGTATCTCAGAGGATGGTAGCTCCATTCCCCAGTTACTCAGTCCCCAAATCCTGCAGTCATTATTGACTCCTCCCTCTCTCTCACACCAACCTGCAGTCCACCAGCAAATCCTCTTGGTTCTGCCTCCAAAATACAACTGGAAACAGACCACTTCTCTCCACCTCTGTACATTCCCCTGGTCCAAGCCCCATCACTCTCACTGGATTATTGCGGGAGCCTTCTGACTGGTCTCCCTGCTTCTGCCATTGTGGGTCTACCAGCTCTTCTCACACTTCAGTCAGAACCATCATTTAGAAGTATAAATTGTAGGGCATCACGCCACTGCTCAAACAACACCCTGGCTTTCCATCTTGCTTGAAGTAAAGACTCAGGTCCTTAGGTTGGCCTCCAAGGCCATACATATATATATATTTTGAGACACAGTTTCACTCTGTTACCCAGGCTGGAGTGCAGTGGCGCACACTCAGCTCACTGCGATCTCCGCCTCCTGGGTTCAAGTGATTCTCATGCCTCTTTCAAGTCTGTCATCCCAGCCTCCCAAGTAGCTGGGATTACAGATGCCCGACACCAAGCCCAGCGAATTTTTGTGTATTAGTAGAGTTGGCGTTTTACCATGTTGACCAGGCTGGTCTCAAACTCCTGACCTCAGGTGATTTGCCTGCCTTGGCCTCCCAGAGTGCTGGGATTACAGGCGTGAGCCATTGCACCTGGCCCAAGGCCTTATATATTCTAACAGTAGTACCTCCCCTCAGCAACATGGATGACTCTTACAAATATAATGAATGAAAAAAGCCAAACACAAACAAATGCATACTGTCTGCTTTTATTTATACAAAGTTGAAATTAGGCAGAACTTATTTATGGTGTTTGAAGTCAGGATAGTAGTTCCCTTTGGGAGGAGAGATGGTGAAATGATTGGCAGGGGATAAGGGGAGGTCCTAGGTGTTGGTAATACTCTATTTCTTGATTTGAGTGGCCACTCTGTGGTAATTCACAAGCTGTGGCCTTACAATCTGTATACCTTCCTGTAGGTTTGTCATGGTTCAAGAAAGAAGCTTAAAGCTGCAAAATTGGGTTTGCAGATCTATAGGTAGAAAGACTCCTCTTTTTGTAAATTCCCAATGAGGCACTTGCAACTCTGCCCTGGTGACTTCTGGGCATCAGCCTGTAGGTTAGGATTAGCAAATGCATGTTGCATGCCAACTCCAATCAGTTAGTGGTGGCTGCCTGGAATACTGCATTGTGAGGGGTTTGGGGTCAGTTTCTGGGCTCAGCTACAGCAGAGTGCTATGACTGACAAGAGGCATCTGTCATGGTGGAAGGAGAGGGAACTGTCTGCGCTGTGCCTAGTACTAGCCAGTCCTGTTGATGGTATCATCACATACCGGCTACTTTCTTCCCTATAAAACACCCTATTTTGTACCAACACAGGATGGACCTGAGGTTTCAGAAGCGTCACCATGTGCTATAGACACTCCCTTGTACCTCTCTGCCTATGGTTTCTTTGGTGATCCATCATGTTCTAAACCCTATCTGCCTCACTCATCCTCAAGCAGCACCTTCCATCCTCTAAGAACCGTAAGGTTCTGGCAGCACTACCCTGAATGGCAGGCATTTACCATCTCATCGTCTCTGCATCCAGCCAGCCTCCAGCTGCCATACTTGCTGCCCACAGTCAGGCCCCTGACCTCACACCCAGCTGCCGTCACAGCCTCAGGCAGCCAGGGGGCTCTGGCAATGCCACCAGAGACAGTGGTAGATGGCCGCCTGTGGACCCAGAGGACAGCAGTGGGTAGACCTCCACATGTGGTCTGAGCCCCAGTGGCCTGTTCTACCATAGCTGTCCTTAAGCCTCTTTTCACCTCAAGTCAGGGTGAAATGGATGCCGACATTGTCTTTCTTTCTGTCCTGCAAACACAAGAACCACGTTTCCATCGCTGTGTTTTCACACTTGCTGCTTCCTCTGCATGCATGGATCATTCTACACATGGCCATCTCCTTCTCCTCATTAGGTTTCAGCCTTAAAGTTACTTTCTCAGAGAGGCCTTCTCTGACCACTCTTAGTCACTCATTTTTGCACTTATTTACTCAATAAATATTTGTTGAGCATCTACTCAGTGCCATGTGCTGTTCTCAGTGCAATGGTGCAGCCATGAACAAAGATGAAACCCGTCTTCTCTATAGACTGTTTCCATCAGGTCGGGCGGGGTCAGATAATTCATAAGTAAAAAAATAAGTATGTGATGCATCAGGTAGTGACAAATACTATGAATAAAATAAAAGCAGAATCAGGGGAGACGAAATAGAGGCAGGAATTGGAGCCAGGGCCACTTTAATAGGGTTATTAGAGGAAGTTACCTTGATAAGATGACGGTTGAGTAGGAAGCTGGGTAAGATGAGAGAGTGAGCTAAGGGAATGTCTGGGAATGGTGTTCCCAGAGAGGGAATAGCTGGTACCAAGGCCCTGAGCCAGGAGTGCTCCTCTCCTGAGATACCCTCTGTCATATCATCCTGTTTATTTTCTTCCTAGTATCTTTTACTGTTTAAAATGATTTATTTATTCATTGACTTAACTGTTTTTGTGTTACATTAAGGAGGCCCTATGAAAGCAGGGATCTTACTGAGTGTTCACTGCTTCATCCTCTAGTTCTAGTAGAAAAATATGCCCAATATATGGGAATCACTTGTTGACTTCCCATGTAAAATTAGCGCAAGTCACAGGAACTTGCAAAGAAAAACAAAAGAAAAATTGAAAGAAAGTTTTGGAATGAGGTGAGAGCTCACAGAATTATAGGCAAAGCCAGAGAACAGGACAACCACGCCTTGGAAAGGAAAGGGCAGAGGCCAGGTGGTGCTGGGGATCTGATTGCAGGAATGAGTGGACGTCTCTGCAGAGCTGTGTGCAGGAGGTGACTCAACTTCCCTATTTTCCCCACTGTGGCTCTCCTCTCAAGAATCCAGCAGGCTAACCAGGGCTGGCTTCAAGGGTGTGTACCTGTCTTCAAAAGGCCCCTGCTTAGTTTAATGCTGTGCTGTTGCCATCTTGAAACTCTCAAAAATTGTTGAACAAGTGTCCTTATTTATTTATTTTTTTTTCACTGCAAACTGTGTCCTGGGGCCAGCTTGGCTCATGTACCTCTCCCTTCCCCCCAAGATCTCCCCAAAGGAAAACAGAGAAGAGCTAGCTGGATTGGGGTGAGGAAATGGCAAATATAGCAGCCGTCCCAGAATTCTGTTAAGCATTGGGTTTGTTGGGAGATGGGGAAAGTGGAATTGGTTATCCATTTCTGACTCAGGAGGCGATTCTCATGCCTGTTTCCATTCTCACCCACAAATGCTGTTTACACCATGCCAGGCAGTGTTTAGAAACCTGCTGTGTGCCCCTAAGTATCTGTGAACGTTGTCCCCAATTGTTCTGTGTTAAGATGTTGTTCAGAGAGGGAGTGTCTTTGGCTTCATAGATGTCTAATTCTTGTTTGTAAGTCACACATAGTGTAAAAAGTAGTATTTTCTCAATCAAATGAAACTCTGTTTCATGGAAACCAAACAGAACTTTATATAAAAAAGAAGCAAACAGTTGTTTAATTGTATATTATTTTAACTCCTTCAGTGGTTGTATCACCACTTCTCTGTGGTAAACTTTTTGATTTCCAAAAAGCATATTCTTGTAGTCTTCTTTGTATGTATCCCACTTATTAGGCACTTAATAACACTTTTTAAAGAGCCTGTTACTGTTCTGTTTGTTCTTCATGGAAAGTTAGGGATAATTGTATGGTGCTGCTATTACATTTGAATAGGTTTTAAAAAATATAACCAGCAGAGTCCCAGAGACTTTGAAGACTCTTGCCCTGCTTCCATTGTTAAATGATTGCCTTAGATTTTCATTGGATGTCGTCAGCTGAGCTCCCACACTTACCTTCCTGCCCTTCCTAAGTCCTTTTGAAATGGCAGAAAAGGTATAAGAAAAAGGATGCGGCTGGGCGCGGTGGCTCCCGCCTGTAATCCCAGCACACTGGGAGGCCGAGGCGGGCAGATCACCTGAGGTCAGGAGTTCAAGACCAGCCTGGCCAACATGGTGAAACTCCATCTCTACTAAAAATACAAAAAATTAACTGGGCGTGGTGGCAGGCGCCTGTAATCCCAGCTACTTGGGAACTGAGGCAGGAGACTTGCTTGAACCTGGGAGACAGAGGTTGCAGTGAGCCAAGATCAGGCCACTGCACTCCAGCCTGGGTGACAGAGCGAGACTCTGTCTCAAAAAAAAAAAAAAAAAAAAAAAAAAAAAAAAAAAAAAAAGGATGCAGCCACAAAAAAAACACAAAATGGTAAAGTAGAAATTTTGAGAGTTCTCAAAAGATAGAAAGTAGTTGGGATTGAATGGTGGAGAAATCAGCATGCAGAAAATGGCAACTCCAAAGAGGCTCGTGAGGGTGGTTGAGAGGGAAGAGCCATTCTTCCTCACGGACGGTGCAGAATGTCTAAAGTCAGAGGCGGCAAGATCACCATGTTTCATGACAGAGGGGAGATTGTGCGAAATATGTGCAATTTGTGAAAGAAACAATCAAAATACAAACTTGGAAACAACTTCTGGTAGACCAACCCAAAATGTCCAGTGGAAAATGGGGAAAGGTTATTAACAGAAAAAGAAAAAAATGGTAAAAAGTAGCCCTATAAAGAACTTTAAACTTCACTAGTGGTCAGAAAATTGCAAACTGAAACTAAGCTGAGGAGTAATTTCTCATTAAATAAGTTCATCAGTCAGGATTTTTCAGAGAAACAGATCCAATAGTGCATGGTGTGTGTGTGTTTGAATGTGTGTATACTTGTTTAAAGGAATTTGTTCACACAATTCTGTGGAGACTTGTGAGTCTGACATCTTCAGGGCAGGCTAGCATGTTGGAGATCCAGCGTGGATCCAGCATGGAGAAGAATTAAAGTTGCAGCTCAAGTCCAAAGGCAGTCTGCGGGCAAAATTTCCTCTTCTTTGGGGTCTTCGGTTTTTTTTTTTTTTTTGAGGTCTTACTGATTGGATGAGGCCCACCCACACCATGGAGGGTAATCTGTTTTACTCAAAGTCTGATCAGTCTAAGTCTCATCAGTTTTACTGATTTGAATGTGAATCTCATATAAACAAATACCTTTGCAGTGACATCCAGACTGGTGTTTGACCAAATATCTGGATACTGTAACCTAGCCAAGTTAACACATAAAATTAACAATGTGCAAATGTTTTTTAAAAGATTGATCATATCCGTTGTTCATAAGACATGAGAGAAATAGATACTCTTCCATCTTGTTGGTGGCAGAGTAAACAGACTTTTGGGAACAAATGAAACAGCAATTTGGCAGTTTCTACAGAGATTTAAAGTATGCATAATTTTCAGTTCAGCAATTCAACTTTTAGGCATCTCTCCTGAAGAAATAACCTTACTTGTGCGCAAGGAGCAAATAACCTATATATTTATCCGGAGGGGGGTGATTAAATAATTTGTGAAGTCTTGATGTTACATGGCAATTAAAAAGTGATAATTCTGTTTGTACTGATAAAAAAATATATTTTAGACATATTGTTTAGTGAAAGGGCCACATGATAAAATTCATATAGGATGTTTCTATTTATGCAAAAAACCCCAAACTATTTATATATTTAAATGTCGAAGTACAGAAGTATATACATATTTGTATTTAAATACTACAGGTATCCATAGGTATGTGTGTGTATGCATATAAAGTATATATCTATATTTTAAAAGCAGAAGTAGGTAAGTATATATATTTAAATACTTTATATATACATAGCTTATATATGTATGTATAATATATACCATGTGTATGCATATATATATTATATACGTATTTAAGTGTAGAGTGGGGAGGACTGCACAGGGACCTGTTACTAGTGTTATCTCTGAGGTGGGGGTATGGGTAATGTGCATGAAGGGTAGTATTTAATTTAACATATTCTCCTTTCTTTAAATTTCCACAGGTATATGTTCATGCATATGAAAACCTCATATGCAGATCATGCACCAGATCATGAATACATAGCCCTGGGTCTTCACTGAGGCCTACGCCCTGCACTCAGCTCAGGTACTAGCTGTACAGCTTTCAGAGTCAGGGTAGGAAACCCACTGGTTTCCTCTGAAGTGGTCCATTCATGGGACTGGCATTTTGTACTCATTCGTACTTGTGGTCAATGTATCATATATGTTTTGAGTACCAGCTATGGGCCAGGCCCTTTTCTAGCTGGAGGGTAACAGCAATTATAAGACTGGCAAGATACCTAGGTATATACTGGAGCTTTTTTTCCTACTGGAAAAAGAGAGTAAAAAGTAAAACAATTTCATTTCATAAGAAGTGCTAGGGAAGCTGGGACGGGGGAGCTCCTACTTTGGTAGGCTCTGGGAGTACTCCCCAGAGAGCTAATGGGGAGCTGAGAGGGAACCCACTGCCCACATGTGGGGATCTGGGAGAAGTACACCCCATAGTGAGTGGGGGTTGGAGAGAAGAGAGTGTGGGGTGAGTGGGTGAAAACGATTGGTCAAAGACAGGGCAGAGCCCGGATCTACAACACCTTGTGGGTTGTGGCTGAGAGTCTGGATTTTATTCTGAGAGCAATGGGAAACCACTGAAGGCCTTCAAGCAAGGCAATCAAAATATGACCTGATTGATATTAGCAGAGGTGTGTTGAGAATGGATTGTAGAGCTGGAAAGCAATCAGGGAGACCATGAGGAGCTGTTGCAAGTTCATGGTGATTCTCCCTTCTTTTTTGGGGGTCTTAACAGAAAGAGTTGAGGATGGGGGGCTGCAAGATCACATCAAGTAGAAAGAGATTCCAGGGATGAGTGTGAATCTGAGACACATGAAGACCCTCTTCCTTCCACACCAGCATCCTATTGTCCTCTATCTCAACAAATGGCTCCACACAGCCACCTTGGCTAGAAAACCAGCTTGCCAGATATTTTCTGTTACCTTTCCAGAGCCACGCTCTCTTTGTCCTCTTCTGTGTCCAGGTGGGTGCAGTATGGACCACACCAAAGGACTCCCTTGCTCTCTGGCTTCTGGGAGGGGTCAGCCAATGAATGGGGAGTCCTATAAAGAAACAAGAAGGGAGGAGAGTGAGAACTGGATATTTTTCCCACAGGCTCATGCTGCTGGGTTGCCTCTCTTTGGCTGTGTTTTTCAACCAGAGGTCACTGTTTCTCTCATGGCAGCCCTTGTTACACAACACTCTCTTTCTGAGTCAAGTAACTGCTCCTTTCTCTTGTGCCTTCAGGCCTATGGGTGGTATCAGCTCCACCTCTGGGGAACTGCTTGATCTCTGTGGCTCCCCTACACCCTGTCCACACTTCTGTCAACAATGCCTTTATTAATCCTCTTGATGTTCTAATTTGAGTTTCTGTTTCAGGCCCTGTCTGATATATGTGAGCATCATCCCTGATTCTTATCATTTTTCTTTCACTAATCTATCACTAAAGTATAAATAAAATTTGTTTGTCTTTTTATTCCAACCTCAGAACTAGTGTCCTAACTCAGGTCATTATCATCTTTTACTGTGATTTCTGAAAAAGTTTTATAACTAGTCTCCTTGCCTTCAATCTTGTCTTCGTTCAGAAATTGTTTCCATTGTTTCTAATAGATCTTTCTAAAATGAAAACCTGGGCTGGGCATGGTGGCTTAGGTCTGTAATCCCAGTGCTTTGGGAGGCTGAGGCAGGAGGATCACCTGAGCCCAAGGAGTTTGAGGTTGTGGTGAGTTATGATCATTTTACTGCACTCCAGCCTGGGCAAAAGACTGGGGCCCTATCTCAAATAAATAAGTAAGTCAAATGAAAGCCTGATCATATTTCTCTGTTTAAAACCTTTGAATGGTTCTTCATTGCTCTTAAATAAGATTCAAACCTCTAAGTGAGGATTTCTAGGACTTGTACTACCTGGTCTCTGCTTGAATCCTGGCTTATTACTTCCCATCTCATACATTTTGACCTAGCCCCTTAAACTGTTTTCAGGCCTCAAAACTTCTGTGCCTTCTCTTACCCATGGACCTTGTTTAACTTGCAACCAGGAAGTGCCAAGGCAAAGGAGACAGTGCTAAGTCTGTGGCCAATGCACAAGAGGTTTTTGCCACCCAGGGAGGCTGTATTGCTTTTGAGTAAACTCATCTTTCAAATTAGAACTGCCATTTTCAGCTTAGGTGCAGCCCTCACTCTAAAGATAGTCATCTTGGGTGATCTCACATCCTGACATTCACAGATTTCTGTAACACTCAAAAGTTACTGGACAGAATTTCTTCAAGGAAACAGTGAGACCCTCTAGACCTACACTGTTGAATGCAGCAGCCACTAGCCACATGTGAGCACTGGGCACTTGAAATGTGGTTAGTGTAGTTTAAGATGTGCTGTAAATGTAAAATACCATTATGATTTGAACATGTTCCCAAAGTTCGTGTGGCAGCAACTTAATCCCCAGTGCAACGGTGTTGGGAGATGGGGCTATTAAGAAATGATTGTCATGACAACTCTGCCCTCATGAATGGATCACTGTCATTATAACATGAGTGAGTTTGTTATGAAAGTTTGGCCCTCTGCTGTCTCTCACCCTCTCTCATCCTTTCTCCTTTTATCGTGGGATGACACAGCATGAAGGCCCTCGCCAGATGCTGGTGCCATCCTTTTGGATTTCCCAGACTCCAAAACTGTGAGCCAAATACATTTCTGTTTATTATAAATTATCTAGTCTGTGGTATTCTGTTACAGAAACATAAAATGGACTAAGACAAATCCACACTGGATTTTGAAGATTTAGAATGAAAAAAAAGAATGTAAATACCTCATTAATAATTTTTATATTGATTACATGTTGAAATAATATTTTGACATGTTAGGCTAAATAAACATATTGTTAAATTATTTCTGCCTGCTTCTTCTTAATTTTTTAATGTGGCTACTTGTAAATTTACAGTTGCATGTGTTCTGCGTGCTCCAGATCCTACAGCTCTTCACTTTTCTAAGTGTGGTCTGTGAGGCAGCCCCAGCAACATCACCTGGGAGCTGTTAGAAAATCAGATCTCAGGTCCTATCCTGAATCTACTGAATCAGATGCTGCAGTTTAACCAGATGCTCGGGTTATTCATACACATATTGAAGTTGAGAAATGCTGGTCTATAGAGAAGGGGTGGGATGAACAGAGCCTTACTCATTCTTTCCGGATGCAGATACTTCTTACATCTCCTAAACCAAAGGCTACAGGTGTGCCTTTTGCTTTAAGGAGAGGAATTGAAAAGAAAAGAATGAAAATCTGGAGTATTTTGTTAGATTAAAAAATTCTTTAAACCAGATACAAATTCCTGGATCCTAATCAAGCATTCTGAGCACAGAGGTTTAAGAGGAAGTAAATTTAACTAACTGAGAGTTTTTTTCTTAAATTACAAGTTCATAATAAATCAGCCTGATCACTTGAAGCACAAACTTTTAAGGAAGTAATCAAAACCCCTTTGGAACTCTAATAAAGTTCGAGATTCTGAGCAATCAACATTTAGATTGCAAGCACCATTGCTGAGGATGGCTGGAGCCATTAGAGTGGTAAAGGGGTTGATAAACGTCATTCTGAGTTCTAGGTCTGCACGGAACTACAGCAGGAATTGGCTAAGAAAAGTCTAATGAGAGGCACAGAAAGAAGTGCAATTACTTTGTATTTAAAATTTCTTTTTTGATGAAATTCAAATAGTAAATGCCACTTGTTATTAACCTTTAAACCACACGTCCCAAGAAATTTTAGGTGTCATATGGCCACATTTCTGTGGTCACCATAGCTGCTAAAATGCAACACTTGGCCAGGTACAGTGGCTCACGCCTGTAATCCCAGCACTTTGGGAGGCAGATGTGGGTGGATCACCTGAGATCGGGAGTTCAAGACCAGCCTGGCCAACGTGGTGAAACCCCATCTCTACTAAAAATACAAAAAATCAGCTGGGTGTTGTGGTGCACACCTATAATCCTAGCTACTTGGGAGGCTGAGGCAGGAGAATCGCTTGAGCCTGGAAGGTGGAGGCTGTAGTGAGCCGAGATCACACCACTGCACTCTAACCTGGGCGACAGAGCGAAATTTTGTCTCAAAAAATAAATAAAATAAAATATTTGGCATTTCTAGACCCATTGCTTGAAGCACACTGACAATACCATTTCCCATTAGATAAAAGAAAAGAGTTGTAATAAACCTTGTTAATTCTGAATACGTTATTATTATTATTATTTTCTTATACGTTGACTCTTATGAGCAGCTGTATTCATTTGCCAGAGGAAACAGAGTGTGATAGTTGCATAATTCTTTGTTCCTCTGACTCCTAGCAACGCAAGCATGTTGAAGGTTAAAATACTTTATAAATAAAATATTTCCCTTAAATAATGTATTCATATTACAGCAAAGGGCACCGAATAGGTGCATATGTACTAAGATAGCTGCTTCTGGGATGATTTTTATAACAGGAGAAATTCCACCTCCTTTAAAGACCTCTGATATTCTGGCCAAGAGCTTTACTGTAGATCTCAGGGCTCTCCCCAGATGAGAGTCAATAACTCTATCTCATTAAAACATACGAATAGCCATCATATCCCGGAAGCTCGAGGAAAAGATATTTTGCTTCCCAAATTGTTTCAAGCTTGTCCCAAGTGACGGGGCTGTTGTTCTCAATCTCCATTTACTGATTCCTCAGGCGTAATGTTCTTAGGATAAAGTCAAAGTGTGTAATTTTTGTGTGTTTAATTAAATTTATTTCTGCTTTTCCTCTTTCCAAAAAGTTCTGAGGCAATTATTAGCAAGAATATATGCAACAAAGGAAATAAAATGAAAATGGAGTCAAACAAAGATAAATACATGGAAACAAGTATACTAATGATAAGCTAGCACCAGCCTGTGTGTAAGACTCAAAATTCTATTGTGAGGTTTCTAGAATCCAGGGATAAAAGACAGGCAATGAATATTACACAACTCAAGATCAGGAAGGAGAAAGTACAGCAGTTTCCCAGTAGAGTCAAAATTTTTCTGGCAGTAAACTTCAAGAAAAATTCTCATGCAGAGATTATTTAAGGAGTATGGTGTGACACTGTGGATAAACGGACTTATAATAGCACCTTATTCCTTAGGGATATGTGAAGATTAAACAAAGCAAAACATGCTAAACCCTTAGACTTGTGATTGACACATAGTAAACTCTAATAAACATTAACTATCATCGTCAGCATGATCTAAAATTACATATATATTACATTGTTAAATTAATAATTACATTATTTAAAAATAATTTAATAATTATTAAAGTAATTAATAAATACATTGATGCATTAATAAACACTAATAATATTCACAATAACAGTTTTATAGCAAATGCAGAAGCAGATTTTATTTAGTTGTTTTTATCCAAGAGCATAGTGAAGGTGTCCAGCTGGAGCCATAGCTAATGTGGTCCAAGCATGGGGCTGCCTCATAGAATCAAGTAACAGAGCAGAGGGGACCTAGAGGAATGGCCGGATTGCACAACTCCTAGACAACCCATCTCAAATATGATTCTTGGCCATGCAGTAATCCATGAGGGTCCATCAGTTGAGCAGGGAACTAATTTAAAAAATACAAATTATTAAAGGCAAAAATGTGCAATTCTAGAGACTTTCAGTAAGTTGCTTACCAGTAACTGCTAAGTGAAATATTAAGGGTTACTAAAATTTGGTGTTCAAAAAACTCACATTAACATTATACTAAAATTTGCTGAGGATCCTAATTCTGCATCCTACCAAGAAGTCTGGCTACTCCACAGTGCTTGATGACACTGCAAAGCTCAGAGAGTGGGAGGGCTTCTTATCAGTTCATCGTTAGCAGTATCCTGAGTTTATTGGACTTTTCCATGGAAACTGTCCTTGATTTTTAACGTATTAATTTATTTTTCTGAAGTTCATTTGGCTAGCCCCACAATTTGCATTAACAGCATTGCTGAAGTTACTGTTTGTATGATCTTCTCAAAACGTATTTGTTCCAGGGTGTTGTCCTCATGGAATTTTGTCTATTGGAATAGCTTTCTCTGACTAAGTGACCAGCCAAAAAAAATTGAGAGCCACTGCCTTAGATTTTCTTTTCTGGGCATCACATCTCTCAGCTAGACTGACTAGCGCTTGGAGGGCCATCACTACATGTTGCTCTGGAAACCAGCAAGGATAGTGTAGGGTTGACTTCCTAATGTGTATTTGGACCCTGTATTGTTCCAAATGACCGGAGGTAGTTGATACAATTTTATTAAAGTTGAAAGCCTCTCTCCAGTATCATTCCCAGATGGAAGTGAAGAAGTCAGCCTGCCTCTATACAGAAGTGAGCCATAGTGATAACTTCAATCAATGCCAGATTTGTTTTGTTTTCTTTCTAAAGAAGTTTGATCTATTGATCTACTCTAACTCTCTCTCTCTCTTTTTTTTTTTTTTTTTTTTTTTTAGACGGAGTCTCACTCTGTCATCCAGGTTGGAGTTCAGTGGTCTGATCTCAACTCACTGCAACTTCTGCCTCCTGGGTTCAAGTGATCCTCCTCCCTTAGCCTCCTGAGTAGCTGGAATTACAGGTATGTGCCACAATGCCTGGTTAATTTTTGTATTTTTAGTAGAGACAAGGTTTCCCCATGTTGGTCAGGCTGGTCTCAAACTCCTGATCACAAGTGATCTACCAACCTCGGCCTCCCAAAATGTTAGGATTACAGGTGCCAGCCACCATGCCTGGCCTGATCTACTCTAACTCTTGAATGAAGTCCTTGATTCAGTTACCAAGGGGTTTTTATTATCAAACATGGCAGAGAAGATGGTGACTTACAAAATTTTCAGCACTTCAGTACCATGTCTGTGATAGTGTACTACAACTGGTCTGTACCATCTTATGAGAGTCAATTGTCCATTTTTTCAGAAATTTAGTGAGATGGTTATTAAATCATTGGTAGTTTGAAATTGGCCACAGTGGTATTGTTTACACTGGGAAAATCAGCAACTGTCACAAAAATGTTTTTCCAGAGAGCCAGTTATTAAATATTTACCAGCATAACACTATCTGTGGACCATCTAATATTAAGCAATATAGTCTCCTTGTATACCTTGAAAACTCAAAATGGGTTTTACCCATCTTCAAAAAAGGATAACTAATTATTTTTTCCTAATCCTAGAGTTATTTCTTTACCAGTAATGTTTAAAGCTTCTGCTAGCTTCACTCTAGAGACATATTTCAGATCTGGATCTCTCTTTTTTTTTTTTTTGAGACGGAGTCTCGCTCTGTGGCAGAAGCTGGAGTGCAGTGGCACAATCTCGGCTCACTGCAAGCTCCGCCTCCCGAGTTCACGCCATTCTCCTGCCTCAGCCTCCCGAGTAGCTGGGACTACAGGCGCCTGCCACCACGCCCGGCTAATTTTTTGTATTTTTAGTAGAGATGGGGTTTCACCGTGTTAGCCAAGATGGTCTCGATCTCCTGACCTCATGATCCACCCACCTCGGCCTCCCAAAGTGCTGGGATTACAGGCGTGAGCCACCACGCCCCGCCAGATCTGGATCTCTTAATTGAATATTCAGTATGAAGAAAAAATAGGTTTCAAAGACAGCTACAATATTAACAGCCCCTATTAAACTTCATTCTATCTCAATTATTTATTCACTCATTTACTGTGTTTACTCAAAAGATATTTATTAAGCTAATCTAATCTAAAATCAGCACTTCATGCCTGATATCATGCTAAGAAATGGGTGTACATTGTAAAGCAAAACTAAATTCCTTGTCATAGGATTTAAAGTCTAATAGAGATTACATACTTTAAAAAATTCATACAAATAATATATATGAGAAATTGTTATAGTGCCATGAAGGAAGAGAACAGGATGATATAAGAGAGAATAAATGTGGGGATCTATTTGGAATGGGACTGAGGGTGATGGGAAACATTTCCAAGAAAGTAACACTTGATCTAGGATTTGAAGGATAAATGGCAGTTAACTAAGCAAAGATGAGGGGAAGTTCATGAAGAATATGACCAAAACCAAGTAAGACCCTTTGTAGAGTTGATCAATCTATGCTCAGGCTTCAAATTCATGGACAGAAACTATTTTTGTGTCAAAATGCATAATCTTGGCATAGTTACAATGCTTTTGTAAAACTTGTACAGTTGTTCTTTCAAAATTAAGCTGGGCGAAGATGGTTTTGATCTGTCTTTTTGTGCATACTCATGCATGTATTGTTACCTTGAAATTCTCATAGATAAATTAGATAAGGATTAGTGTTGTAACTTGTGGTAATTCTGCGGATGGAAGGGTTGAGTGGAACATGATTGAGTGGAACATGGGCAAAACATAATCCTGGTGTCTAAGTCTGATCCAGCTAGTAAAAAAAATATCGTACACTTGAATAACAGGCATTTTTTTCCTCTCAGTTCAGGAGGGTGGGAAGTCCAAGATCGAGGCAACAGCAGATTTAGTGTTCGCTGAGGACTCTCTTCCCTGTTCATAGACAGTTGTCTTCTTGCTGTGTCCTCCTATGACAAACGGGAACAAAGACCTCTCTGTAAGGATCTAGGCTCATTCATGACAGCGTCATCCTCATGATCTAATTTCCCAAAGGCCCCTCTTCCAAGTACCATTACATTGGTGATTAGGTTTCAGCCTATGAATTTTGGAGGTGAGGGCACAAAGCTTCAGTTCATTGCACCTTGTTATTAGAACAAGGACCTAAAGTCAGAATAAAAGACTAGTTTGAGTTAATATTGAGTGCCTTGGAACTGAATTAAGATCTATTAAATTTCCCATAAGGTCAAGAATGGGTCCAGAGCTGCTTTGATCAAGCAACTCCCTGGAATTGTGTGCTCCAGTATGATCTTTTTGGAAACATCTATTTCTTCTGCTTTTGATGGTGGGTTTCACATGAGGACATAAAAAGGAACACGTCTTGAAACTCTTGGCCAGTGTTTCTTAAAGCCTGGTCCCTGTATCAGAATCAGCTGTGTGATTTAAAATGTTGATTTGGAGGCACTGCCCCTGAACCACTGAATCATAGTTTCTAAGGAATCTGCAATGATTATTTGAAATCTTCTGAATACTTATAGCCCTGTTCCACAACTTCCTGCCTCCTTCTCTGCTTTCTGCTTCTCAGAGAAAATTGAAACCATCAGCCAGAAGAATTTCTCTGATATCCAACCATCAAGTCTCCTAGACTGCCTTCCCCCTTTGTCTGCCATCTTCCTGCTGTGCTCTCCTTTCCACTGTCCTGCTTTCTCAGAAATTGTTCACTAACAATTCTGTTTTCTCTCCTGTATATTAAGCTATGCCTTCTCAAAAGGATTATCCCTTGAGGCAGGAAATCATCTATTTTATTGAACAACAAATACAAGTTTAAAATAGCCCCTTGGTCCCATACTACCTCTAGCTATCATCTCTGCCGTCTACTTCTAAACTAGCCTTTTAGAAGGAGTTCTGTAGGTTTGTATTTCTATTTCTTTCTTCATCATGTGTTCATTCTTCAGCTCACTGTGATCTGCTTTTAACTCATGACTCCTTTCAAACAACTCTTGGTAAGGCCACCACTGATCTTTTTATCATTAAACTTACCAGGCATTTTCTATTTCCCCTCTTTCTCTATTAATTTTCAGTATTCAACGTCATAGAAATCTTTTCTTGGAATATTCTCTTTCATTGGCCTGCAAGACACCACATTCCCTGTTTTTTTTTTTTTTTTTTTCTTCTCTCTGGGCACAATCTGACTCCTCTTCTATGCAGCTATTAAAAGTTGCAGTTGATTACCCAGTGCTATCACACTTGGCAAGTTTATTCATGCCCATAGCATCGACTGCCATCTGTAATTGAATTGCAAATTTATGTTCTCAGCCCAACTGCTTAGTTGATGCCTTCTTTGATGTCTAAAAGTTAACGCATATAGCATGTTTAAATCAAACTCACAATATTTCTGCCTCTCTCCTCTCTCAAGCTTGGTATCCCAATGTTCTTTGTTTCAGTAAATGGTGGCATCACTCAATTAGTTACATAAGAAAAGCCAAATTCACCCTTGAAACCTCCCTTCTCCTTACAACCAGTGCCATCACCACACAGAAGTTTCTCATATAGTTTCTAAACACTTCTAAAATTCATCTATTTCCTACCCATCCACACCCACCAGTTTAGTCCAAGACCCCACCTCTTCCTCCTTGAATGATAGCAATTATCTTTTAATTTAATTTCCCTTCAGCTGGAGTGATCTTTTCCAAAAGCAGATTGATTCTATCACTTCCTAAATCTTTTGGTGACTTTGCTTTAAAACTAAAGACGAAAATTCTTATCATGGCCTACAAGGTTCTCCAATACTCTCTGCCTCCCTCTTTTTCAGCCTCACCTACCACACTCTCCTCCCTTCCAAGCAGCCACATTGGTCTTGTTTTTTCAGTACCTCAAAATGGTATATTCTCTTTAGTCACAGGACTTTCTCCACACCAATTCTTGGAAAAGTCTTTCCCTTCTCTGTCTAATGAACTCTTGCTCTTCTTCAGGGAAGATTTTCATGACCTCAAGTTGTGGATCCATTTTTTGTTGTTGTTGTTGTTACAGGCTCTCATAAAAGAGCCTTTCTTCCGTTAATCATCCTTATCTCAGCTGTTAATTATACTCTCATTAGTGGGTTACTTGATTAGCATACATTTCCATAAGCCTGAAAGCTGTTTTCTAGTGGGAACCATGTTTGTTTTTACTCCTGTTGCATCCTGATGCCAGCACTGGGCCTGATGTGTTGCAGGAGATCAAAGAGTGAATGGATGAAGAGCTAGGTGTCCTGGCTTGAAGGATGCTTTATATTTCTTGTCATAGGGGTCATCAAAGATTATTTCTGGTGTATCAAAGCACCAACATTGCCCTCCGTCCATGGGAATGAGTTATCTTCTGTGAAGAAATATTTCTAGGGCTTTGGTAAATATTTGTTGAAAGAATGGGTTTTGGGGAATCTCACAATTAACCTTTCTCTTATTATGTAGCCAAAAAGGAACATGCAGATATGTGTACCCAGCTCCTAACCACATGCTGGAGGCTATTCCTGTCATCATGATATATCGTGGAACCCAGTACTGTTATCTAAAGGTGGATAAAACTGGGAAGAGTTGTGGCTTATAGTCTTTATTTTATTATTATTATCTTTTACTCGTTAAAAGAGAAAAATCTATCTGACTTCTGCTGTTTTTGTCTTACTTGCTTTTTGATCTCCTTCTCGCTCTTTTCCACTGCCCACATAAACAATATTGCTCTGTTATATAGACTTCTTTCCTTGCTTGGATAGGATTCTGAGTTGAGCATAAAAGGGAAGCTGTAAGTAATCCACAAAGTCATAAAATTGGGTTGAATGTTAGGATTGTATAAAAATATTTTCCTATAAAGTGCTCTGGGAATTGTTTTAGAATTTAGGAAAAACCATTCCACTCTGAGGTGGACACCATTCAAGATTAGGGCCTCCCAGAAGTCAGCCTCTATGGCACATGTCTGAAAATCTAGAAAGTGAAAGTGTTAGATATTAGTTTTTATTTGGCAAATTTCCTTGAAGGAAGACTAAAACAGGGAGTAGTAGGTGGGGGATAGTGAGCTTCCTTTCTTCAGAGGAGTAGAATTAAAATGTTGGAAAAAATAACACTGGGAATGTCCAGATAGGGCAAAGTTGAGAAGTGGACTGGGTGGCAACCCCACCTCCCTACAACTCCTCCCACTGTCTCTCTTCTCTCTGGTGGTGCCGACCCTGTGGCCGTACACCCAGTCAGCTTCTCATGCTCAGTCCTTTGAGAGGCTACCTTGACCATGTGAGGCAAGCCTGCGTGTGAAGAACCCCCTCCGTTCACGTGCTCATTCTTTCCTGTCAAAGCCCCTTCTCATCGACTTTCCAACCCATTTTCTGTTTCTGCTTTGCCTGCTCTGGTGGTGCCATGGGCCATCTGCACTATAACCACTGACATGCTTGTTAAATTGCAGATTCCCTGGCCTAGCCAGAGCTCAGGATCTCTGGGAATGAGGCCAGGAATCCAGATTTTGGTAAACTTACTAAGTAAATTATGCACATTAGGGTTTGAAAACCATTCACTTGGTCCCTCTAGTTTTCAAATTCCTGGTTCCTTTGCTTGGGTACTGAGCTTACCTTTCTTTCCTGAATCAGCAATCCTATGGGCAACCTTTTAGGTAATTTTCTGGCTCATCTTAGCCTCAGGACACCCTCCCCTTGTGCACCATTTTCTCAGGCAATCAAGCAGTCCCACTCCACACTCCTGATTCCAATATCTAGGTGAGTTTGGCCTTATGGGCAGAACATGGATATCTAACTTGTTAGTTGTAAACATGAGATATTATCCTGCCCAGTGACATTTGTCTTTCTAAAAGAAGACTTTATTCTCCAAGGAAATACGTATCTAGGGAATTTTGTGCACTCAAGACTAAATGTACCAAGATGAATTTCAGCGGGAAATCTTGGTAAGCACTCTTCAAATGGTAGTTAGAGTCCAGCTGTACATCTTACCTAATTGTAGGGATGACTATAGTGACTGTGAAGACAATTTACCCTTTGAAATATTTGTCCAATGATCTAATGGGGTTACGGAAGCTTGCTGCTCCTTGAAATACTACCACATCAACTAGCTTCTTGGCAATGTGTGTAGGGAGGTCATGCCAGCCTGGGTTGGGCATCTTTAAGAAAAGGATAGAGGTCCAGGAATATGATAAACAAAAGAGACAGAAGAGGATCTTTCTTTCTTTTTTTTTTTTCTTTAAGATGGAGTCTCGCTGTGTCACCCAGGCTGGAGTGCAGTGGCCGGATCTCAGCTCACTGCAAGCTCCACCTCCCGGGTTTACGCCATCATCCTGCCTCAGCCTCCCGAGTAGTTGGGACTACAGGCGCCCGCCACCTTGTCTGGCTAGTTTTTTGTATTTTTTACTAGAGACGGGGTTTCACCGTGTTAGCCAGGATGGTCTCGATCTCCTGACCTCGTGATCCGCCCATCTTGGCCTCCCAAAGTGCTGGGATTACAGGCTTGAGCCACCGCGCCCGGCCGAGGATCTTTCTTAAGACCTTGGGCTTTTGGAATTGGTCACCACTGAGATTCACTTCTGGCAATGAAATTTCAGAGAAATTACTTCAACTATGCCCCATTGTTCTCAAATTAAATTAAGGTCAATGATACTGATTTCATGGAGTATGAGGATTAAATGTGATAATGCACATACAGTGCTTGGCACAAGATCTACAGAGTAATGCCTGTTATTTTTATAGTAATTACTATAACATTTGAAATGGGGAGAGAGAAGGAAGCAGTTGTGTTCTTCCACTTTTCAGAGCTTCCAACTTTTTGGGAGCACACATTTCTATTTTCATTCATGTGCCCTTTTCTTCTATCAAGCAAGGACCTTGGGGGTATCTTGTGCTGTGTGCCTTTTCCCACCCCATTTAGTATACAGATGAACACCCAGGCCAAAGAGCTCTGCAGCATGAGGGGAGCACACAGGAAAGGCAAGGGCTGCCTGCCCGTGGCGATCGCTGGGGATGAGCTCTGAGGTCCTGCATGCTGATGTAGAACAGTTGTAGTGCCTTCTTCTTTTCAGCTGCTTCTTTTTAGTGTTGGGACCGACTTGGGCATCCTGCGGTGAAAGCCATCTCAGTTTGGGAAAGTGGGTGACAGGGTTAGGGAATAAAGGGAAAGTGTGGGCGGGTGACTACATATGATGGGTGAGGGGCTTCGGAGAGATGCATAAGGGGAATTTGTGAGTAGGGATGGGTAGGTTCTCATTGTCTTAGGTAGTTGGGGCTGCTATAGTAGAATGCCATAGACTGAGTGGCATAAACAATAGAGATTTATTTCCTACAGTTCTGGAAGCTAGAAGTCCAAGGTCACTGTGTCAATATGGTCAGTTTCTGGTCAGGGCACTCTTCCTAGTTTGCTGATGGCCATGTTCTTACCTTGTCCTTCCTATGGCAGAGAGCAGAGAGAGATACAAGCTCTCTTGTGTCTCTTATAAAGGGCTAATCCCATCACAAGGGCACCTCCCTCATGACCTAATTACCTCCCAAAGTCCTCGACTCGTCGCATTGGGTGATGGTTTCAGCATTTGAATTTGTGGGGTGGGGGGACACAAAGCTGCAGTGTATAGTATAACACATACCAAGTCTTCTATTAATTAGTGCACCAGTAAAGCATCTAGAGTAGTGAGATAAAACCTAGAGATTTCAGCAGAGAGAGCGTTGGGAGGAGAGGGCTTCCAGGGATGGGAGCAGTGTTGGATGAAAGAGTAGAAAACGAACAGAAACTGGAAGTAAAAAGAAGAAAGGAAGGAAGGTGGAAGAGAGAGTGAGAGAGCGAGAGAGAGAGAGAGAGAGAGATACACAAAATGTAGGAAGCCTAGTTTTGAATCTGTATGATAATCTCTGCAGCTACTAGAATATGTACAGCCAACATGCCATCAGATAGTGACTGTGACAGGGCAGCTGGCCCTTAGGGTTCATGTCATTGCTGATGTTGTTTAGTCATTTGTTTCCAATTATCAGTCTTTTCCCTTTGCAAGCTGCCCTGCTTGAGAGAGAAGCCAGGACCAAAGTATGCAACTCCTTGATGCTGAATTTGGTGCTTGTGAGATATGAGGCTCCATGGCCTCTGTCCTCTTCCTCTGTTTTCCTGAACTGGGTAGAAATAAAGAACAGTGTCTCTGAGCATTGCCTGTGGGGTTCAGGGAAACAATTTCTACAATCAGATGCTCCTTTCACCTTTGAAGATGAAGGAGAACATTCCTGGTGTGTCCCCACCATACGCACTGTGCTAGGAGCCGTGACTGAAAGACTGCTCTTGGATTCTGAGCTCAGGAGCTCCATCAGAGAGTATTACTAAAGCCAGGTGTGGTGCCCAAGGCTGAGCACTTTCATTGTGCAGGCAGGCCACACATGCCTAGGAATAAGTGAAAACGACTTTGACTCTGCACGGGAATGTCTGCACTCCGCATCCTGAGTTATTTCTTGATTTGTAATTTCTTCAATTTGCAGTCTTCCCTCAGCTAACAAGGGAAGAGTGAGCATACCCCTTCGTTATGAATTTGGAGTCTTTACTGCCGCAAATATTTTAAATGACATTCTACAGCTTTAACTCATCTGAGTATCTGAGGTGAGCTATGATTTTATTCCAAAGCTGTTTCTAGCTTCCCAGCAACCATTCTGGTTCTCCCAGGGCTCATCTGCCTCTCGCCGCTCTGAAAGTCTCCAGTTCTTGCCACTCTTTTATAAACAATTTAAATTGTCTCCTCCTCCTGGGGAACAGAGGGTGAATGATTTCTTTTGAGAAGATTCAGCTTTAATTGCACCTCTTATTAAACACACACAATGTTTTACATATGATTTGTGGGGAACTTGGAGGGGACTTGCAAATTCCTTAAAGCTTATCCACGTACTCCCATTGAAGATGCCTCGATTTAACTAAAACATCTGTATTACTTGTTGCTGATACTAACTGTGTTGGATAGTCTATGTTCTCAAAACTCCCTCTTTCAGTGCCTTTGCAGTTGTTGCCACTACAAGTCTGTTACCAGCTGCTTATTGTTCTTTTGATGGAGCTGCTGGGGGTGAGGTGGCACAGGGGACAGGCAACCCAAGGTGCACGAGGCAGATTGCCAGGGCTCACAGGGATTATCACTGATGTTTCAAAGCCTGCCACAGGTTTCCTGACATGTGTTTTCAAACGCAGGGGGCTGGATCAAAGCTTGGGTGGTAGTTGTGGAGGTACATGGCTCAGATCCCTCTTTGAGGAAGAATGGCAGGGCAGTTGGCTGACAGCCTCCAGCTGCAGGGCTTTGGCATCCACCATGGTGTTCAAACACAGAGCACTTTCCCCAGAGAGCCCCAGCCAGTGGCTGAGCACGGCAGGGCATCAGGCTTAGCCATTTCTGCTAACATGCAGTGTCTCTCTGGGCAATCTTTGCACATGTTGGGCTGGGAGCTGCACTACAGTCTAAGGCTCTTCCTAACCACCCCTTTTTTCCCAGATGTCAGATTGGCATGGTGGTCTGAAGGCTGTCTCTGAGTACTTCTGCTTTCTTTCCCCGTTGTCTTTCTCAGATGTTATTTCCCCCAACCTCCTGTCCTATGAAAACTCTTGTGCTTATAACTCGATTGTCGTGTCTGCATCCTGACACAGCTCTCTTCATAGGCAACATCACTGTCATTTCACATAATCCCACCTCCCTTCCCAGATCTCAACCTGAGAACAGTTCCCACGTCTTCCCAACCCATTTCATCACAGAGGTAAGAGTTTGCTGAACATTGATTCCATCCTTCTAGCTACGCAAGTTATTAGGGTTCCTAGTACCATCCCATTTAGTGTCCTATAAGATGTTTAGGACCCCTAGAGAAGAGACAGAGGCGTGAGAGAGTGAAACACATACTTTATTTCTGTGTAGATATTCTTTCCAGGAGCCCAGGCTTGAAAATGTGGAAACCTCAGGAATGGCCCCTCTCCACTTATACTCTTCTCCCCACAAATTAGGCCAGTGAGGTCAGCTCCTGAGTCCCCTTTCCCCAGGATTCCACTCTGTCCTTATCTCTTAGTATTCTCCTGGGGCATAAGGAGGGGAAGGACTCTTGTTCTCTAGCTCCTCTCATAAAGGCTCCCCACTCCTCTCCTCAATTAGTGTGGTCTAGGAACTGTGAGTTCAGGACATACATCAGGGCTCCTCCCTGAGAAAGCATGAGGAGGAGGAGGAGGAAGAGATCGGCACAATACAAATATCACAGTGTCAGCAACGAGATCTCACATTTTGAAAGTCACATAACAAAGATGGTTCCTTGATATTTCATATTCTATTACTACTGGACATTACACCAAGGAAACACACTTAGATAAACACAGGGTGACGCATTTCTAGAATAAGAATGTGACCCATGCACAGTACAAATCACGGTGCTTCTCACATGTGGGAGATGATGACATTTTTGTGTTAGTGGACATTGGAGACTGGGTCAGAGGAAGGCTTGCTGGCACTCTCCAAGCAGATGCTTTGCCATATTGGAAACTGCCCAGGACCATGCAACATTCCCTTTTACTATGCACAGAGATGATGCTGTTCAACCTTATTCCTTTAGGTCCCCTGGAATGACTGACAGCTCCCTTTGTAAGTACCCCAGAGAACTCTCATTCCAGAGGCTCTCCAAAGATCCCAGTCTTTGGCTTGACTGCCCATGTTGAGCGTGGGTTTTTAGAACACTGTGGAGAATCTGTCCTCTCAGATGCCTCCATGACTGCTGGGCACCTTGGACTCACTAGGACTGGTGAGTTAGTTAGTGATGGCCAATAAGGTGGGCTCCTCAAGAGCTGCAGGGGCTGTGTGTCCCCAGCTCAGGGCAAAGTCCAGAGCAGGCGCTCAGTTAATCCTCGTTGAGCTCAACTCCAACCTTCTCTTCCATAGATGAGATGTCCCCAACTTCTTGACACCGTCTTCTTAGGTACTTCTCATAATCATGTTAGCTGTTTACATCCTTCCAAAGTGAGTAATCCATACACAGCAAGGGTCTCTTGGAAGTATGACTAATGCTTAGGGCACTCACTTTTGTTGCTGCTAAATTTTGTCTTCCATTTATATATCTGCAATGACCTGGCTTCACTTAGTTTATTTAATACTTCCTATGCTGCTTTGGAGAATGTGGTTCTCGAGGTTTTCTGGCTTATACTATTGCGTCTTCCCCCAGGTCTGCGGATGCCCTGGTAGAATTAGAGCCAACAGGACTGGCAAAGGCTGTAAACAGTGCATTGTTCTCCCCTTAATGGTATGGATGTGGCACATGTGCACCCATTATGTAAACTACCAGGAGGACATTCATGGATGTTACACGAAGCTTCTGCTTCCAGCCAAATCTGGACAAAACACAGATCTGGGAGACAGAAAAAGAAAACTGCGTGCTCATCTTCTGGAAACTCTAAATCCGAATTAGGATTCAAAGCATTCAGTTCATGGCTCTTGGAAGACTGACTGTCCTTTAGGGTTGATGAGTCATTCTATCTTGTAGAGACAGGAAGCTGGCAAAGCCATGGGGCAGGGAGGAGACATTCAGAGAGTCTGAAGGGAAGATGCAAGATGCTGTCTTCCCAGAAGTGCAGCTGCAAAGTGCAGCCTTCTTGCTTGTCGCACATATGAGCACGATGCGAGTGTAAAATTAAGAATCAAGGTTAGGGCCCCCACCCTAAAATACCCAAAAGGTCAAAGCAGGAAGCCCATGTTTGTCTTCTCTGACAGTGTTCTGCAGCTGTGAAATTCAACCTGCTAAAACTGGATGGATGTAGGCTTTGGCATGAAGTCCTCTGCTCTGTCAAAAGCCAAAACTTTCCAGGAGAAGGAATGTACTCAGGATTTTAAGACAAATCGGAGAATGTCTGAGATGGATAGTTACAGATGGCCTTAGCAGTTGCTACATCTCCAGGAACTGGGTATTATTTATGAAACTCACTGCTCCTATTCTTTTATTCTTTTTTTTTTTTAATAAAACAAACAAAAAAACCCCCATACAACCTTGAACCATATGATGTTAAGATTCAAAGGAACACTTAGATTATCTAACTCAGCCTTCTTGTTTATAAGTAGGAAAAGAAGGTCAGCTACACATTAAATGTAGTGCAAGTCTACCAACTCCTGGTCTGTAAGAGACATTAGCAGGTATCAGTGGACATATTCTGCTTGCGTTGGCTGCTCAGGACAGTCACTGGGGACATAATGTGGAAGCTCGAGGTTCTTAATCTCATGATGTGTAAATGCACTGAAATACTGAGATGCCAAAAAGGGGAATACATATGTTTCTTTTCACAGATGCTTTGAAGAAAGGGCTAAATTTTTCATTTAGATGTTATGTGGCGCTTTCTTTTGTTCATCCTGTCAAGTGTAGGCTGGGGTGATGGGAGCCTCCAGCTGCAGGAGGCTAATGTGAAATAACTTTATTGAAGTAACACGGGGCTCCAGGAAAATGAGTCTTCCGGGTCTGCAGCTGTGCTGCAGAATTCATCCTGAAATGAGCACTCGCATGCAGCCAAAGTCACTTCGAGAATCATAGAATGAATTGGCTTTTGGGAAAAGCTGGTCCAACCTGTTATTTTACAGGCTCAGCAGAGTTCAATGACTTGGTTTGAGTCACACAGCATGAAGGTGGCAAAGATAGGGAAGAATTGAGATTTTTTTTGACTTGAGGATGAAACGTTTTCCCTAAGCCATACTGACCCTTTTTGCAAGCCCCAATGTGAGGGTGTTTCTAATGGTTCCAGATGAATGGCATTTCCATGCATGAAGGGAGGCAGGACAAAGGCAGTGGGGGCTGCACCTGCCAAAGGCCCTGTGACCTAGGAGACCACATTGGAGGAGAAGCTGAAGCTCTCTGTCATGGTTTTGGAGTCACTTCGTGAAGAGCAGTTGGAGGTCAGGTCCAGGGATGAAGGTGTGGCCTTGGGGCCGTCCTCTGGCTCCTCCTCATGGGCCCCCACCACTGTGGAGATGGTGGTCTCCAGGCGGCTGACTTTGTAAACACTGCCCTGGGTCTGGAGATAGCGGGTGGATTTCATTTCCAGCCCCTCATAGTCGCCGGCGCTGATGAAGGGGCAGCACCGGAAGGCATGCTTGAAGCCCAGACGGAACCTGGAGAGTGAGCAGATGAAGAGGTGACCCTTTGGGATGGCCTGCTCAGAGGGCTGCCTACTATTGCATCAGCTTGTTAACACATGGACATACCCAAGCGTGATTCTGTTATTGTTTTTAAAATTAACTCACAGCTGGAGATGCTGAGGCCAAAAAGGCTTAAGGGTCAGTCAACAAGGTCAAATCCAAGACTAGAAAAAAATCCGTCACTGGAACAATCTTTATGTGAAATATGTCTTTACTAGGGGTGGCCCTGAACTATGCTGTCTCCCCCCGCATGGGGTCAGCAGACTTTGGGTCAATTCTACATCAACAAAACACATTCACTAAGTGTTTACTATGTGCACAGCGCTGTGCTAGTTACTGGGTGGTAAAAACACATATCAAGATTCAGTCCTTCCCCTCGAGTAGCCCATTGACTGAAGGAGGACTCTCCGCAGGAGGACTCTCTGCCATCATGTTCCTTCAGTGTGCCTCAGTTTCTCCGGTTGTTAAATAGGAAGAATTAACCTTTACTTAAAGGTATGCTGCTAGATTTAACTTAAAAAAAAGTGCAGGCGGGTCATGAAACTTTTAGAAATAAGGGTGAATCTGTGAGTTAGACTAACAGAGACCCTTTGGACAAGTTGAAGAGAAGGTCTTTCCCCAAATTCCTAGTACCCGAGTGTCTGATTCACAGAAGGCACCTTACAGGCTGAGGACTGATGGATATAAAGATGGTAACAAGCATTGTATTCTTCTCCTTCCTCTCCCGCCTCCTTCCCCACCCGGAGGCTGGTGGTGCTCTGGACGACAGACTGTGCTGCAGCCATTGTGTGTCCCAGACTGCTTTTGGGAGCCCTCTGCACCCCATGGTGAATTCCCTACCGCTGACCACCATTCCTGAAGGGCTCTGCCTTCTGTTACTTCTCTGACATTGGCTTCTGCTGCAGGATGGCTCTCCCCAACCCATTTGACAAAGTGAGGGGCCTCTGGGGTCACAACTCCTTTTTGCCTTACCTTGTCCTGCTGGAACTGCTGGAAGAAAGTGGGTAAAGCTGCTCACATCATAAGATGAAATGGGAAGAGGACAGTGAGAGATCAGAGAAGGCAAATGTGCTCTGTGCGGGGATGGAATTCTTTCTGCATGCATAGCCCACTGTGTACTGGATCCACAGAGCAGAGTGAACAAACTCACACGCCACGGCCTGGAGCCTAGATCCAGCTTGCAGACCTGCCTTACAATGCATTAACCACAGAACTTTTTAATTCCCCCACTAGTTGCCAGTATCTATAAATCAGAAGAGTTTGGACAATAATATGGATTTCTGGTTCCCCTTGGAAAAGAAAAAAAGAAAATCAATCCACTCTGGGCTCCCATTCCTGGATGGTGATAATCAGCCAGGCTGAGTTGTGTGATGACAAGTTAGCTGCAGTCCCCACTTGTCCCTCTTGTCTCACAGCTGGGTTTACTCATTTAGGATGAGGTAGATGGTCTTGTGGCCCCTGGAGAGCTCATGGGGTTGGGATCCTCACCTGTCATTGAGGCAGCAGTAGATGATGGGGTTGTACATAGTGGAGCTCATGGCCAACCACATGATGGCCAGGTAGACCTGCTGGATAAACTTCTTCAGGTAGAGATCTGGGTTGATGTAGGGCAGGAGGAAGAAGATGTGGAAGGGCAGCCAGCAGATGGCGAAGGTGCACACCACGACGATCATCATTTTGACCACCTGGCAAGAGGGTGAGATAGGTGAGACCACCAGCACATCCCCCTCTCTCATGACTGCTTCCTTTTTCCTCCCATGCCCTCACTGTGCACAGTATGGGATAAAGCGGGAAGTATTTAAAAGAAGGTGCTACAGGACTTTGGTTAAGTCAGCTGTTCTCAAAGTGTGGTCCCAGAACCGGTATCATCACCATCCCCTGGGAACTTGTTAGAAATGCAAATACTTGGACCCTATTTCAGACTTACTGAATCAGAAACTGTGGGGATAGGAACCCAAATTCTGGGTGTGACAAACCTTTCAGATGCTTCTGATGCATGCTCACATTTGGGGACTACTGTGTTGTATTATTCTTCATGACTGGAGGAACCCAGGGAGACAAATTAATGAGCAAACGTGAAAGATTGTTCAGGAGGGAAAGGCCTGGGGCAGCAGGCTGGGTGGGCGGGCACAACAGAAGGGGTGGGACAAGGGGAGACATAGTGAGCTAGGGCAAGCTGCTTGGTTTGGAGACTGAGGAGGAGGGAAGGAGAAGGGAAAAGATTTGACTAGCTGCATTCAGGGAGCACCAGATGTTTAAAAGCGATTTAAAAGAAGGTTTTGTGAATACTGGATACTATGATCTGAATGTTTGTGTCGCTTCAAATTTATATGTTGAAAACCTAACCCCTAAGGTAATGGCATTAGCAGGTGGCCTTTGGGAACCAATTAGGTCTTCAAGTCAGAGCCCTCATCAATTAAATTAGTGCCCTTATAAAATAGGACTGAGAGAGACCCCTCCCCCCTTCCACCATCTGAGGACATAGAAAATGCCATCCATGAACCAGGAAACGGGTCCTCCTGAAATACCAAATCTATCTGTGCTTTGATCTTGGGCCTTCCAGCCACTAGAGCTGTGAGAAATCAATTTCTATTGTTTTTAAGCTCCCAGTCAAAGGCATTTTGTTATAGCAGCCCAAATGGACTAAGACACCAGGCGATGTAACCCCTTCCCAAGACATCTTTAGCAAACAACTCTACAGCATTCATATAATGCTATGCAGAGAAGTACCACCAGATAATACTATGCAAAGAATTACCAAAGAATAAAAAAAGGAATGAGAAAGCTCTTTATGTACTGATTTTCAAAGATCTTGTCAATTTTAAGTGAAACAAGTGAGAACAGCATGTATTTACTATTTGTGTAAAAAAGAAGAGAAAATAATGTATATTTACTTGCTTATAAATGCCAATATCTAGAAAGGTTAAGAAGCAAATAACAATGGTTAGCATTGTATGCATATCTGTGTGTGCCCATGTGTGCGTGTGTGTGTGCAAGCTTGGGACCTGGGTAGATGGCAGATCAAGAAGGGAGAGAGGCTTCCCATGATAAGAATTAAATTTTTTAAAATATTTCATTTTGAACTAATTGAAGGCCCTCAACAAGTTGCAAAAGTAGTGCAAAGCAATTCCAGGTACCCTTCAACTAGCCTCCTGCAATGATATCATCTCACATAACCATCCCGCATTATCAAAACCAGGACACTGACCATTCATCAAACTACTGACTATATTTGGGTTTTGCCAATTTTTACATGCACTCTTTTTTTGGTGTATAGATTTATGAAATTCCATCACAGGTATAGATAAAAACACAAGCACAGTCAGGATACAGAGCTGCTCCATCACTGCAAAGAAACTCATGCTCTTGCTTTGAAGGCCACTCCTCCCAAGCCTCCCGAAACACTGACTCCTGGCAACCCCGATCCATTCTTCGTCACTATAATTTTGTTCCTTTGAATGCTTTTTGATGTTTGAACCACATGAATGTATTATCTTGTCAAACTTTAAATAAATAATAAAAAGAGGACCAAATCACTCTTCGCTGATTTTTTATTTAAGTGTGTGTGTTTTAATGGATCAACAGGTTGCAATTACTCTTAAAGAGCAAGCGAGGTGGCTCATGCCTGTCCAGCCAGATCTGGGTTCCAAAGACACTGAAGAAAGATTCCTCTCCTCTCTGTTGTTCCCCAGACCTAGGGATATCTTGTGCTTGCTGCCTCTGGGGCTCACAAGTGTACCGTCCCTTCTCGACAGCCTGTTGTCTGTGCCAGGGTGGGTTGGTTCTGCCTGCCCCCTGCTCACCTTGCGCTTGGCAGAGACTTGCTCATGGTAGCGGTCAGAGGAGTCCCCGGGGATCTCACTGGCCCATAGTGTGATTCCCACTACGGTGTATGCATAGCCAATCACCAGCAGGGGGAGGAAGTAGATCAGCACAGTTACGCAGATGTGGTACCTACAGCAAGGTAAACAAGAAAGGTCAGTATAAGATACTTATTGTTTTAGTTTTTTTTTTTTGTTTGTTATTGTTATTGCAGGGGCAGTCAAGGCTTGGCAGCTACCTTTCTCAGCATTTGCCATTAATGAGCTTGGGCTATAAAGCACACTCCAGGGAGACTTGTCACCTGCATAGGGTGGAGAGGTGATACTAATGAATACACTACAGAAAACAAATCTTTTCAATTTATGTTTTTCTTGTGGACTTCTTCCATAATGAATACTCCTGCTCAGATTGAAAAAAAAAAAAAAGAAAACATTGATGACAGGGCACTGAATCTGTTGTATACCCATGGCAATTTCAGTTGATCAGTTCAATATCATTTGCACCCCCCGCAAAAAATGCAAACTCAGGCTACATTAATAGAACTACAGTCTCTAAATGAAGGAGGTAATTATATCACTCAATTCATGCCTGCCAGACTACACTTATGCTCAATTTAGTACAGCGTTGTACATCAACTAGTACATTCAGTTGAGAACTACCATGATGGCTGATAAGGCCCAGTTCATGCTATGTGATAAGTGGATTTATCCGTATCAGAATAATTAGCTTGAATGAGAGAGATAAGACTAATCCTAGAACCAGGATTAGTGGGTGGGTGAAAGCCACATAGCATAAGCCATTTCTAAGCCTGGGCTTTAAGAATATATCTTCACATAGAAGCTGCCTGGGTCCCTGAATTACCCCTCGGAGGACAGATGCCAACTGACTCACATTTGACTGGGACATGAGCAAGAAATAAACCTTTGTGGTGTTAAGCCTCTGAGATGTTGAGGTTTGTTACGGCAGCACAATTTATCCTTTTCTGTTAAAGGGAAGGCTTCTTTTAAGTAGAAGACTTAAATTAGGTTTTTGAATTTTGGGAAAATGTATTTTTTCTCGGGGGTTGGGGGTCCTTGGGTTGTCTGGTTAGTTACAGCCCTTTTCTTAGATATGAGTACAATGGAGATACTCAGAATTCCTAATAATAATAATAATAATACTAGGAAGAACAGCTAATATTTGGGGGCACTTTACTCTAGGTCACTGTGCAAATAACAATGCTAATGACAGTATTAATAGCAGAAATGGTAGTTAAATTTGAGTGTTGATAAAAAGCACAAAGCCAAGCATTTTACTAGCATTATCTTATTTAATCCTTAAGCAAATGATTGGGTAGGTACTATCAATCCCATTTTGTAGACGAGGAAACCAAATTTAGAATTTAATTAATTTTCTCAAATTCACAGCGGGTAAAGGGAGGAGTTGAGATTAGAATTCAGGTCTGTGATGTCAGAAAACCAGCTTCTTGTCAATGGAGAAAAGTCACCCAATGATTTTTTTCTTCCTCTCTGTTCACCATTCATGCTTATTTTATGCAATGATTTTCTTCCAATGAGGAACACCCACTTATTCACTCAATTTCTCCTTTGTAGATACCCTGTTTGCTTTTTTGTAAAGCCCCATAGTTTTTGCTACTTATTCAGTCCCTCTGCATATCAAATTTGCATTTGAAGATACTCGAAGAGTGCTTAAGTGACAAATCACAGATTGCACCAAGCAGCGTGTGAGTGTATGTGTTCTGTGCAGACAGGCTGCTCCAGTCTCACCTGGCTTTCAAAGCCCTCTGAATTGTTACCTCCTGTGGGAGCCTCAGGGCTCTCCAGCCACCATGGCAGGGATTACATATTGTGTTTCCTAGCTGATCTCAGTCCCTCCTGGTTGCTGTAATGGCATTGCTTGGAAGCAAAATGTTTGGAGACTACAGGGGTAGGGAGAACTTGAAAACCTCCAAATTGCACTGACTTCTCCTACCTGAAAGAATAGCCCTGCCTCATGCAGACTAATCGTTTGTGACCAAAACATGTCAGCTGAGCTTTGCCGAGACATTGCTGCAGGGCACTGAGCGAGATTGGGTCGGAGTGTGATGGGAGGACACTCTGGTCAACTCGCTGATGCTCCTTACCCTGGACCAGTGGCCCTCAAACTCGAGTGGGCTTCAGAATCACCTGGAGGGCTTCTACAATCCCACAGGGCTGGGTCCCATCCACAGTTTCTGACTCAGCAGGGCTGGGGTGGGCCTGAGAATGTGCATTTCTAACAAGTTCTCAAAAGATGCCGATGTTGCTGTTTGTGATTCAGACTTTGAGAAACATTGTCTTAGGCCAAGGGTTCTCAACCCCAAATGCACAAGAAATCACCAGGAAAACTTTTAAAATGATCAGTGCCCAAAGGTATTTATTCAGTTGGCTTGCGGGTGGGAGCAGGAAATTACATTTTAGAAACTGTCCCCAAGTTATTCTAATAGACAGCTAGCACTGAGAACTCTTTCAGACCCTAGGTATGCAAGCCTATTGGGACTCCATTGTTGTCTGTGATTTAATGACTTTATTAAAGTGTGTATTAACTGTGTTTTCTGGTTCTGTATCTGAGGCTTTGGCATCTGGGTCCCTGCAGCTCAGGGAGGGACTGACTCTTTCAGAGCTAATTCTTTGAGAAAACAAACAACTTTCCACTTGGATGCCTTTCATATGCAAACTAACCGAAACACAGCCCATACTTCCACTTGCTTGCTTTCTTGGGCTCTTACAAGGTAGGACATTATTTTCCTGCCCTAATCACCCAAAGGCAGGCATCAGACAACTAGGGGCAGCTCCTACACCCTGGAGGCTGCTGAAGTCATTCAAACCAGCCAATCTTAAACCTGTTTACCTGGCCTTGCCTGCTCCTCCCTGAAAAAACCCCAATAAAGGCTTTCCTGTGTGGCTTGGCTTGGTGTGGGGCCATGGCCCTTTAGCTTGGGAACTGTGAGTAGTAAAGTGTCTTTTAGTGGCAACCACGTCCTGATCTGTTGGCCGCACCATACCTGAATACAAAATACAATCTGCTCTTTCCCTTTGTGAAATCACAGATCAGATCATTATGAACATGCAAAGATAAATATCAGTCTTTTAAAAATCCTTCCCTTTTTAAAGAAGCAACAGTAATTGTTATTTATTTGAAAACAACAAAAAATATGGGCTTAATTTCAGCTAAAAGGTGTTACAGTCAGGGACATTGGTTTTTCCATGTTCCTATAGGGATAATTAAATACAGCATAGAAATAGGATCCAGCAATTCTATTTTTAGGTATAGACACCAAAAATTGAAAGCCAGGACTCACACAGACATTATTTGAATCTGCACACAACACCATTCACTACAGCTAAAAGGTGGAAGCAACCCAAATGCCTACCAATAGATGAATGGACAAACAAAACGTGGCTTCTATATGCAATAGAATATCATTCAACCTTAAAAAAGAAGGACGTGATGACATGTGTGACAACATGGATGAAGCCTGCAAACATTCTGCTAACTGAATAAGCCAGACACAAAAGGAAACGCATTGCCAGGTTCCATTTATATGATCTATACAGCATAGGGAAACTCATGGAGACAGAAAGTAGATGAGAGGTTTACCAGGAGTTGGAGGGAGCAGGTGGGAGCCATTGTCTAATGGGTACAGAATCTGTTTGAGACAAAGATGGGGATGATTTTGTTTAGGGGTGGGTGGGTAGAACATTTCAGCTGTTACAGAAAGGTTGAAATAAAGAAGTAGCTCTGGAAATGGATAGTAGTGATGGTTGTACAACCTCGTGAATTTACTTAATGTCACTGAATTGTACACTATAAAATGGCAAATTTTGTTATACATATTTTATCACAATAAATTTAGTAACAAATTATGTAAGAAAAATTGAGCTAAGCTGGCATTCTAGGTTTCCAGATTCGCAGTCTTTTGCTCCCCCGAGGCACTTGACAACTACACCCTCCCCGTGCCACATCCCCACTGAAAAATAAAAGGCAGATTTGATTCTTGGATGAGATAAAAGGTTAAACACATCCTTCTAAATATTGCTCAGAAAAACCCCATTTACATAGAAATTACAAATGGTCAATCCAAACAGTGTCCAACTTATCAAAAATTATAAACGAATGTAGGTCAAATCAATGAAATTCCATTATTAGAAAATATAAAATTCAATACTTTTTTTTTTACCTTGATGTCTTTTTAGAAAAATATATATATATATATATTTTTACCATATCTTGTAATTAACTGGAGATACGTCTATTTATATGTGTATATTTGTCAAAATCATATTTTAGAGAGCTGGTCAATGAGTCAGCACAATCTTATTTTGTTTGGCTCCATGTTTGCTTTGGCTTTCATTCTGCTATTTCCTAGATTTCTGCCAGTTAGGATTTTATCAGCTCTCAGAATAAATATCTGCCTTGGGAGAAGAGATCTGGGGTTAAAGATACACTATAAGTGAGCATAACAGCAACAGCAAGAGGCAGCAACAGAAGAGACTGGCTGGCCTCCAGCTGGTGAGATATGTGCTGGGTTGTCATAGACATGAGAGAACCCAGCACAATGATTTTGATCATTAAATCCTGCTGATGGACTCAACGGAACTTTCAGAAGGAAGGCTCAAGCAACAGCTTCATGCCTTTGTTCATCCCTGTAAGCAGTGAATGAGGCTTGACACATTTTACAGGATAAGCTTGCTGAATGCAGACCATGTAGCCTCAAATCCTGCAGACTCCCTTGTCCTTAATGCCGTAATATCTTGGTGCTCACTAATCTAGGTTTCCTTATGTCCCACTAGCTGGGATCATTGTCGAAAGCAAGAATAGTTTCAGTTTCTGAAATAATCCTCAGGATTTGAAATCAAGGTTGATAGGTTTATTAAATAATAACTAGGTGTTGTCATAGTGTACTTGGTGGAGACTCTGGGTGCCTTAAGGTAGGGGAAGAAGGCGGCCAAGAGGGCACAGCTCTGGGTTCTCCATCTTTATTCTAATGAGATAGCTCTGCTTTGCTGGGTTTATATATTGACTCTCTGTGGATGATATTGTTCAGGGGTGGGTGGGTAGAAAATTTCAGCTGTTACAAAGAGGTCAAAGAGCATTGATAGAATCCCAACCCCGATCCAATGCATTACCATTCTTTGCAATATCCATACCACATAATCATCCAGAATCTTCTTGAATACCCCTTGTGACATGCTGCTCACTACTTCTAAAGCTGAGCTACATCAGTGACCCTTGGAAGCTTATTAGAGATTCAGACTCTCAGGCTCCACCCCGAGGGACAAAATCAGAATATGCATTTTAACAAGACTACCCAGTAATTCCTGTGTATGTTCAATTGGAAGCACACAGCTCTTGGTCTTGGTTACACATTGGAATTGCCTGGGGAGCCTTGAAAAATTCCAATGTGTAGATCCCACTCTGGAGCTTCTGATTTAATTGGCCTGCAGTGAAGCTTTGGGCTCCAGAGATCTAGAAGCTCCCCAGGTGATACTCCTGTGCAACTGGGGCTGAGAATCACTGGCATTGAGACTTCTGATGCTGGTAGCTGCGACTGATGCAGTTCCTCCTTAAACCCAGTGAATAACCTGTGGTCATGTAGCTTTCACACTTAATCCTACATCACAAGCAAACCTGAATCTGCAAACCTTCTGGGATGGTCCTGCAAACGCAAGGTGACCATGAACTTGTGGTTCCCCAGAGCCCCCTTTGCATTGAGGGCTTTTGAGGCCATCTCTCATTTGATACTAGCGGAGCAGCCTCGTTCCTCCTGCTCTTTCTCAAATGTCCCTCATGTTCTCTCTCCTTCTCACAACATGGTGCTAGATTCTTGACTTTTTACTTCCTGGAAAAAAAATAGCAGGTCAATGTGGCTTCTTGACAGTAAAAGAAAGCAATACTCATGTATTTCTTGGTTGACTCACATCTGGATGTTACAGCCAAATTCCAAAGATCTTTGAAAGTTCTCTTGGAGGCAGGCAAAAATTGCAACTGGTTAATCGATAAATTCAGCAAAGATTTATTCAGCACCTATTCTATATCTGGTCCTGTGCTAGGGGCTGCGGACACTGAGGAGAGTTCCAATTGTTTTCTTCTTCTAGAGCTCACAGTCTGCAGGGGAGTAGTGCCGAAGAGTGTGCCATGGGAAGTGGCTGACAGTGGTTACCTCTTCAAGGGGAGTGGAGACATTGAGTAGGGGCGTGAGTGAGCCTTTTTCAAATATAGATACAATGTAAAAATTAAAAATAAACCAAAATACAATGGTCCGGTGTTTTGTGCATGTGTGTAAGTGTATAATGCTTTGGTGAGATATTCAACCAAGCTGGTCAGGGAAGCTTCCTGGAGGAGAATTGCATGGCTAAGCCCTGATACACAAGTAGGAGGTAGGCAGGTGAGGTGGGCACCATCGGGAGGGGAGGGAGCAAGTGCAAAGGCATGGGGAAGGAGCCTGGCATGAGGCGGGCACTAAGATGCCATTTGAACTGAACAGGACATGGCTGTGTGAGGAAGTGCCAGAAGACTTGGCTAGAAAGGAAGACAGAAGCAAATCACAAAGGGCCTTTTATGATAGCCTGGAGCGTTGTGATTTATTCTGAAGTTGGTGGAAAACCATGAAGTGGTTTTAAACAGAGAATGAATACGGTCAGATGCTTGTGCTCTGGCAGTAGTGGAGCAAGTGGACGGAGGTGGGAAAGCCCAGAGGCAGTGAGCCTTTGGGGTGCTCTGCGGACCCGGCAGGAAGTGGCGCTGGCCTAAGTGAGGGCTGTGGCAGGACGGATGGATGATAGGAGGGGAGAGATTCAGGAAGCACTGTGGCTTGCAGGAAGAGCTAGTGGACTTGGCTGTGGATGGCAGAATTTACCTGAATTTCTGGCCTGGGTGAATTGGGGAGTGAAGGTGACTGTCACTAGTGTGGGGACCCAGGAAAGAGGAACAGGCCTGTCGGGGGGAGTTGGTAGATTGTCTTTTGGACATGTTGATCTTGAGGGCCAGTAGTTACATGTCTGGATCTGGATTTGGGCTGGTATTAGATTTGGGAGTCCTCATGTGTCCAAAAACCATAAGAAGACAAGGGGATGCAAGACGGCTACGCGAAGAGAGGAGGTTCACATCTAGGGGGTGGGGGCAACACCAGGGGAAAGGCTGGAGGGGAGAGGGAGGAGCCGGGGAGAGAGACTCCAGGGGCAGGTAGAGTCTGCCTTTGTGAGGGTGGGAACTTGATCTCTGTTTTTGGACATCAGAGACCCAGGTCAGATTCAATTTTAGTGGCATCATCAGAGAAAGTGATGATGGACCAGGTGAGTCAAGTGGGAAGTGAGGAACCGGAGGCAGTGGGTATAGACTCCATTCTTAATACACTTGGGCATGGGAAGGAGGGGAGAGAGCAGTCGTTAATTGGGGCCAAGGGCCAAAGGAAGCTGTCTGTGTGTCTGGTTGAAAGGATAGGGGATATGTCTACCCTGGGTTATAGAGACCCGAGTACATGTCCCATCTTTCTGCTCTTCAGAGACAGGCCAGGACAAGGCCTCCATCAACTGCATCCAGACACAAGTCCTGGGCAGGAATGTCCCAGAGTCACCCTGTCTCGCGATGGGGTGAGCCATCAAGGTAGATGCTCAAGCGCACATATTTAATTCATGGAAGAACTGGTGTCACAGGATCCCCATGCTCAAACACCGCTGCCTCCTGGTGGAGTCAATTCCCCTGGGGCAGCTCCTCAGTGGGAAGGCCACACTGACACCTACCAATGAACAAGACAGGGAACGAAGCAAATTCTTACTGCAGTCTCTGCTCAAATTGCACAAGTCAGAATTTCGTTGTGTTGTTCTCCAGGTTACTTTTTATATACAACTATTTCATCTGCTTGATTAGATTAAATGTTCCTTATAGGCAGAGCCCATGTGGTGCTCCTCTATTTTCGTCACCAAATCGGCACCAAGGAAATACTTCATAGAAAAATATCATCTCGGGTTTCAAAAAACATTAGAATTCTCACCATACTTGTCCCCCTCATCCAGCAAGAAGCCCTCTTGACAGCATCCTCCGTAGAAATTGGCCCAGCATCTGCTTGAATGAGAGTGCCTGAGCTTTTCTTACCTATTTATTCTTTAATAGATAGGTTTCTCACTACAAGTACTATATACTCATTGTCGATTTGAAAATACAGACAGGCATTGAAAAAAACTTCAAGGTTTTTCTAATCATGTCACCTAGAAATAAATTCTGAGAAAATGGATTGATACCTTCCTATATCTTCCTACACACACTCATATTTGTACACACATAAGCATATTGTTAGATTACTTTAAAAACAATGCTATGTCACAATCATCTTTTAATGTCAATAAATATTTCTATAACAAAATTTTTAATAGCTGCAATAATGCTCTATTGCATGGAGGTACCGTAGTTATTTAGCTAGTCTTCTATTTCTTCTATTTGGTACATTTGAGTTATTTACAATATTCTAATATTTAAGTGATACTTTAATTAACATATCCAAATATGTGTTGTTGCTTCCATTTTTATTTCCCAAGATTAAAGTCACTAGACCTAAGTTAAAGAGTTTTTAAAAGGTTTGATATATATGGTCAATTTCCAGAAAATAAGTGCCAATCTGTACCAGTTTATGAGATTACCCTTTCATTTGCACAGCTGCACTGGGCATTGTCAAGTATCATAGTGTTTGCCAACATGATAGGTCACACATGGTCCTCTAATTCTTAACTCATTGTAAATTAAAATTTTATAATTGTATTAGTCCATTTTCATGCTGCAGATAAAGACATACCTGAGACTGGGTAATTTCCGAAAGGAAGAGTTTTATTAGACTTACAGTTCCATGTGGCTGGGGAGGCCTCAAAATCACGGCAGCAGGTGAAAGGCACATCTCACACAGTGGCAGACAAGAGAAAAACTTGTGCAGGGAAACTCCTCTTTTTAAAACAATCAGATCTTGTGAGACTTATTCACCATCACAAGAACAGCATGGGAAAGACCTGCTCCCATGATTCAATTACCTCCCACTGGGACCTTTTCACAACACATGGGAATTCAAGATGAGATTTGGGTGGGGACACAGCCAAACCATGTCAATAATTACGCTTTTTCATCATTTTCATTTCTTTTTTTGTGAACTGCCTGCTTGTATAATTTACCCAATTGTATATTGGGGTGTTCACATTGTCTTTCCTAATTTGGAAAGAACTCTTTATGGCGTCTATCATATTATACTTAGAAGGGCCTTCTCCATTCCAAAATCACAAAAACATTTACTGATATTATTTATTTATTTATTTTCATTATAACTATTCAGCCCATGAAGGATTTATTTTGTGGTGAGTACTATGAGAAGAAACTCCAAATATTTTTTTCTCCAAAGTCGTTTACATTTTTCCCAGGACCACTTACTGGATACTCTATCCTTTTCCTGATGACTTGAATTTGCACTTGGACCACATACCATTCGCTATATTCTTGGCCCTGTTTCTGAGTTTTTGTTCTGTTTCCTTCATCTATCCCTCCTTACTGGTGTCAGCTCTGCACCATCTCAATTTTTATGACTTTGTAATACATCCTTTATCTATGGCAGTACAAATCTCCTCTTATTTCTGGGATAGAAACTGACCTGGATTACTGTGGTCTGAACTCAGATCACACAGGACTTGAATCGTTGAACAAATGAACCCTTAATAGTGGCTGCACCATTAGAATGTCCTGAATTTTACTTAGTTTTTAAAATAAAATAGCTTCAGACCTGCACGTTTCTTATGAAGAAGGTTAGAGAATGGTCTCAGTTATTCACAGCTGGGTTGTCAGCTTCTCAGAAGAGATCAGGTTGTAAATTCACTGGCCCCTCCCAGCATGACATGCATGATGAAGTGTAGTGGTGAATGCTGTTGGTCTGCCTTGGATCTCATGTCCCCATTACAGATTCTTTCTTGGGCAGCAGTCTTAGGCAAAAAAAAAAAAAAAAAAAAAAAAATTTCTGAAAAGGGTATGTTGCCAGGAATGGCTCAAGAGTCTGGGAATGCTCTCACGAGAGGTATTGAAACACAGACTCACGCAGGAAGAAGCTGAGCTCCCTCACCCACACTCCTCCTCACTCCAGTCTGCTTAGGGAGAGGAGGGAGGGCAGTAATGGTATTTGAGGAGGCAAGTGGCTGATAGTCTTGCCTGAAATTTCAGCTGGGTGGATATGTTAAGAAAACAAACAAAACTTGAATTCTAAAGTTTCTGCAGGCTTTGAATTGCTGCGAAAGAACAAGTTAGATGGTCTTTGGGTTGGCTGGGGACCTTACTGTATTTTGGGATAGGAAAAAATAGGCCAGAAGCCTAATTTAGGGGGGAGTGAAAATGCTAAATTGATCTCTGTGGGAAAAAAATCTCAAGAGTACAGGTAACAAGAAAAAGGGAGAAAGATTCCATATTAAGCATGACAGAAAGAGGGGCGAGAAAGAGCATGGGTATACCTGAGCCCCATGGTTGGAAGAGGGACTTGCAAAAGGACACAGCCAGCAAGACATTTCCTGCAGGGATGGCTGCTCAGTGCATTGCAAGAACGGTGGTATCTGAGTGCGGACTCAAGAAAACACAATTTTGTCCTAGGCTGTAGTTCCCTGATTCCACTCCTCAAATCTTTAGTAAAATATGCCTCACCCAAAAATTCCATGGTAGTGTGGCTTTGAGAAAATAAAGGAGAGTGACTGTTTCCCAGAGTGGAGCTAAGTGGGCAGGCCAGAGCTGGTGGCAACCACAAAGCGCCTAGTGGTAAGTTAAGGTTCTTAGGGTGGGGAACGGGATGTGGTGGAGAGGGAGACCCTGCCTCAGGCAGCAGGGAGGCAGAAAGGGACCTCCTGAATCTGTATGATGCTCCCTGGTCAGCCTTCCCAGCCTGGCAAGAAGTCAGTCATCTGAAGATTCCTGGAATCTCTTGAGGATGTTCTTTAAGTCCCCCAGCCCCAGATACAGAAATGTGAGACAGGTAACTGCCACCAGGTGGCGCCAATCTGCAGCCGGCACCTGGACCAATCAGTATTCATTTAGGTGACCGGCATTTCAGTAACCTAGCAAGAAAGCAGCATGCATTTTATGAGGTAGAATTCATTACACGCCACACAGTGCCCACCTCCCAACCCCTACATTTCTTACCATGTCATGGTACAGTTTTCCGGTAGGTGGGGTATTTTGTTTTAAACCACTGTAGCATGAGTTTTGCAAATTCCCTTGGAATATTGCAACCCTATTAAGGACAAGACTGCATTTGATATATGACATTTGCTCTGAGTATCAGTGGGTACTGATACATGTTTTGCTGATATAATCCACCCGCTTTCAAACCCTCTTAACTCTATCGTGTTGTGCTCTGCTTGAGGCTGAGTTAGCTGACTATCGCATCACTGCAGTGGAGGGCTTTTTGCTGGGTGGGTAGGCAGGGACAGATCTGGGATGAACTTCTCTCGCTGCAGCAGCTGGAATGAACACTGAGCTGGAGGTGGAGGTTGTGGGAGACGGATTGGATACACACAGCAGAAGTGAAACTTGTATTTTATCATTCTGCCAAGCACTCCAAATAAGCTTATTTTTGGTGGGACATTGTTTAGAAACTGCTTCAATTGGTGCCAACGGATATGAGTAAACATTTCTTGATATAGGTAAGTTACACCACAAATGTGGGTGTTGGTTGGTATTTTACACTTCCTCTCATCTCTCTGGAGTTTGAAAAAGCACTTAAAATAATCAAAACACTTTAGTCCCAATAGCCTGTGACTAATAGCCATCCATGTCTCTAAGTCTGGACTAAGCATCCAGACTCATAGCCCTCATGCTAAGTGCCCATTCTCTTTGCTGTGCCCTGAAAATATGTACTCTTCACAAGACAAATATTAATACAGCCACTGCTAACAATTGGCCAGGAACCTTTCTTCTGAGGAAATTTATTATCAAGTGCAATACAATGTAAATAGCTATTGGCTTGCAAAAGATGTAGAAATTTCATATTTTCTACCTACAGTAGTTTCATTGTAAAGGTGTTTCTGGAGAGTGGATTCCACTTCATCTCATTACCTCTGGGACTTCGGGTAAAAGACAGATATTGCTAACCCCATTTTAAAAGGAAAAATTAAGCTGTAGGGAAGGTAATTGTCTTGTTCAAGTCACTCAGGGTTGAAATGGGAATGGAAAACAGATCAGTCCTTGTCTAATTTCAACCTTGTGCATTTCTTTCTCTTTCTGCTCAGACGAGCTAAGAAGAAGAATGGATACATGTCGCTCAGAGCAGGGAAACCACAGTTTTTCAAGAATGAACAAATACATCAAGCACAAAAATTATCTGCAGCATTTTATAATGGCAGATAGTTTATTGAAAAATTGTGTAGCTTAAAAAAGCAGGCCCAGGATTGAAATTCATCTAGATGGGTGACTTGGAATGCGGCCAAGTCTTGGATTCCATTTTAAGTCGGATTCATTCTTGTATTTCCACAGCCTGTTCCTGTCTTGAACCCTGAGCCCACAGAGACTCTCGGTTGACCGAAATATGTGGGAAAGACAAACACCCTACTTTTTGTTTCTTAGCCAAAAGTTTCTCAGCATAGACAATAGACCATTATGTCATGGCCATGAGGCACATAGGCTGCCAGTCTTCAGTTTCCATTAACAAATTCGGCAATGCAATTTATGCATCTCACAAGAAATCATCAAAGATACTACATTAATCAATTTGAAGTCTGTTGTGAATTGTATTTGAGAGGACAAACATTTTAATGTGGGAGTGTTGACAGATTTTTCTACCTCCCCAAGGCAGCCAAAGAGAATCTAATAATTTCTGGACTATCTTTTATGCAACCTCCTCCTTTTACAAAAAAAAAGTCTTTATTGCTGGAAGAAAAGCTAAGCTAATTTTGCAGTTGAGACAGAAAGTCTATGCAGATTGGATGAGGGACAGGAGGTTTTGATTGGAGAGGGTCCGAGGGGAGCAGTAGGGGATTATGAGAGCAGGAGGTTAGCTAAGACAGGGATTTTTTTTTTTTTTTTTAAATAGGTATTGTGGTGGACAATTGTTTGGGGGCACTTTTTAATGGAATTTCTATTTTATCACTTTTGCTAATTAAGCCAGGCTTCCTCAACTTGACAGTTCTTAGATGCTGAATCATGCAGATTTAGGCTTTATAAAGGTTTCATATATATTGTTAGCAAAGTCACCTGTTCAGGTTTGAGGCCAGCCCTGTGTTGAGGTAGCATCTTCAGTTATGGGCGAGGAACATGGGAAGACGAGGCTGCATAGCTGCCACTAGGCCTTATGGGTTCAGCCACCCAATTGTTCATGAACCCTCTATTTTGTACTAGGTGTTAAGGGTTTAATGGTGAAAAGAAATGACATGGTCCCTGCCTTTGAGATGCTTAATGTATAGTGGGGAAGACAGATAATACACAGATGTATCCGCAAATAAACATAAAATCATAAATGTGCTAAGCGAATAGAGGAACCAAACAAGGGGAGTGGTAGAGAGTACCAGGGGTATCCACACAAAGGACTCTGATAAGGTAATGTTTAACAGAGACCTGAAGGTCAAAGCAGTGATGTGAATCATGCAGTGGTGGGTGCCCGATACAGAGACAAGAGTAGGCATAGAGGCCCTAAAGTCCAAATGAGCTGGGCACATTGGAGAAGCCAACAGAATGCCTCTGTGGCTTGAGTGGAGGGGTTGAGAGGTGAGGGCCCTGAGATGTGGCGGGGGCCACAGCCCCTAGGATCCTATAGGCCATGCTGTCAGGAGCTGGGCCTGCAAATTGCCAAGTTAAGTCACTGAAGGAGTTAGGCAGGGTGGGATATGATCTGGCTTTGATTTGATATGCAAGCCTGGGCCCTGGTGAGAGGCTGCACTTTCATCTGGGCAAGATGTGATGGAGACTGGGACTGGAAGGCTGTATCAGTCAGGGTTCTCTGCAGAAACAGAGCCAATAGGATATATCTATGTCTATGCCTCTAAGTAGCTATTTACCTATCTATTGAGATTTATTTATTTTAAGAAATTGGCTTACACAATTGTGGGGGTTGGCAAGTTTAACATTTGCAAGGCAGGCTGGCAGGCTGGGAACTCAGGTAAAAGTTGACGTGGTCCTGAGGCAGAATTCCTTTCTTTCTGGAAAATCTCAGCATTTGCCCTTAAAGCCTTCAACTGATTGCATGAGGATCCTTCACATCATGGAGGGTAAGCTGCCTTATTAAAAGCCAACTCATCATAAATGTTAATCGCGTCTACAAATACCTTCACAGCAACATATAGACTAGTGTTTAACAAGTAGCCTTGCCAAGGTGACGTGCAAAATTAACCATCATAAGGGCACAGCTGGATGGAAAGAGCTGGGAAAATTCAGGGCATGATTTGGAAGCATTCCAGTAACAGTAATAATAACTACCACTACCACCACCATAAACATGTTAATAGCTGACGCTGATACAGTGTTTCCTATATGGCAGGCTCTCTTTTAAATGTTTTACATATATAACCTCATTCAGTTCTCCCAACAGCAATCTCTGTTTTACAGATAGTAAAACTCAGGTACGAAAATTGCAAAGTGCTTACGGACTGCACTTAGCATAACTCAGGACACCATTCACAGAGACTATTGGGTAAATAGCACCCCCTTGAGTTGTGCAATCCAGTTGACCCTGAGAGACAGTTTAAGTAACTGGCCCAATAATTTTCCATTGTAGAGATTAGCATTGTTAAGGGTGGAAAGAATTATAAAACTATATGGGAAGGAATGCCATCAGTATGGTATACATACTTTTTAAAAATTATATATACATAATACGGTTTGGCTGTGTCCGCATCCAAATCTCATTTTGAATTGTAGCTCCCATAATTCCCACTTGTCATGGGAGGTACCTGGTGGGAGGTAATTAAATCATGGGGGTGAGCCTTTCCTGTGCTGTTCTCATGAAAGTGAGTAAGTCTCACAAGATGTGATAGTTTTATAAAGGGGAGTTCCCCTGCACCAACTCTCTTGTCTGCCGCCATGTAAGATGTGACTTTGCTCCTCCTTTGCCTTCTGCCATGATTGTGAGGACTCCCCAGCCACATGGAACTGTAAGTCCATTAAACATCTTTCCTCTATAAATTACCCAGTCTCAGGTATGTCTTTATTAGCAGCGTGAGAACAGACTAATACAGTATATATAAAAATATATATATATTTATTAATATAGTGAGTTTTAAAAAATAACAGTTTTACTTTAGAATAGTTTAGATTTACAGAAAAGTTGCACAGATAAACAGAGTTTCACAGTGGCTATTCCACAGCCAATGCCCCCTTTTACTAACATGTTATTAGTGTAGTACATTTGTCACAATTTATGAATTAATATTGGCATATTATTAACTAAAAGTCCACACTTTACTCAGATATCCTTAGTTTTTCTCTGATTTTTTTTCTGCTCCAAGATCTCACATTCCATTTACTTGCCATGTCTCCTTTAACCCCTTTGGGCTGTGACAGTTTCTCAGACTTTCCTTGTTTTTGATAATATTGATTGTTTTGAGGAGTATTGGTCAGATATTTTGTAGAGAGTCCCTTATCTGGAATTTGTCTGATGTTTTTCTCATGATTAGAATGGGGTTATGGCTTTTTGGGAGGAAGTGCCATTCTTATCACATCGTATCAAGGGTATATGCCATTATTATTTATCACTGTTACTTGATCTCCAGGCTGAGACAGCGTTGTCAGGTTTCTCCACTGTGAAGAAACTCTTTTTTCTTTCTTTCCATACTCTAGTATTTGGAAGCAAGACACCATGTGCTGCCTGCATTCACAAGATGAGGAGTTATGCTCCCTCTTTGAAAACAGATATCGATATGAACTTTTTGGAATTATCCTGTGTGGGAGATTTGTCTATTCTCTCTCATTTATTATTTATTTATTCAATCCTTTATATCAGTATGGACTCATGAAATTTATTATATATTTGGCATTATAATTCAATATTATCTCATTTATTTTGCTCTAATTGCTTCAACGTTGGACGTTCGGAGCCCATTCAATTGACCTACCCACAACTTTGTGTGTGTGTGTGTGTGTGTTTTGAGCACTTCTTTTCTGGAAATACCAGGTGCTTCAGGCTCATGTCAGTGCACTGCTGCTGTCATACAATCAACCATTTCTCTAAGGAGCCCTGGTTCCTTTCATTGGAGAATGGTATTAAAAACCACCATCTAGATGCTGGGTGGTACAGAGCCTTGTTAACTTTTCCAAATGAAATCATGTTAATTATGCCATTTCTTCCCACATGTATCTTTCAGAGTGAGTAAAATTATCCTATTTCTTCCTTAGAAGAAACTAAGGAAATGGCCTCCAAAGGTCACACAGCAGACCTCGAACTAGACCCTGAACCTCATGGCAACAAGCCTTAAGTTTCTTCTAGCCACACTTTTATTTTCTGCATTGTTTCTCCTACGTGTCTCTGGGTAAATTTCATGGATTCAAGACTTTTTACTCATTTAATTCTCATAACAACCAGAGAAGACATGTACTGCTATATCCTTATCTCTACTTTGTAGGTGAGGAAGCTGAGGTACAGACAGGTAAGCAGGCTATGCATAGCCATGCATCTGGTGAGTGGCAGAGGTCAGACATGGACTCAGACCCTCCAATGCCATGGGCTCTAGTCCTCTATGGCAGGGGCCGCAAACTGTGGCCCCAGTTCAAAGCAAGTCACCATCTGTTTTTATATGGCTTGCAAATTAAGAATGGTTTTTATATTTTTAAATGACCAGGAAAAAAAAAACCCAGAGAAGAATATTGTTTTATGGCATGTAAAAATTACAAAATTCAAATGTCAATATCTGTAAATAAAATGTCCTTGGAACACAGTCATGCGCATTCACATAAGTATTGTCTGTGTCTGTTTTTGTGCTCTGGTGGCTGAGTGGAGTAGCTGTGGAAGAGACTGTAGGACCTGCCAAGCATCAAATATTTACTACTTGGTCTCTTAGAAAAATTTGTTGATCCCTGCTCTAAGGGAAAAATCTAAAGTCACCAGCTTAAAACTGTAAAGGGAAGGCGCTGAGTTACAACTATTATAGAGGAAAGCAGCCTAGGCTGGGCCCAACTCTTGCCAATGCTGTACCTTCACTGGCCTTATTTCTGCTATGGAGATGCCCTCCCTTATCTGGCACCAGTCCAAATCTTATCCTTCTTCAAGGTCCATCTTGTGCTGCTGGGAGCTTCTCTGGACCAGTACGGTCTTCCTAATCCCTCCCCACTCTCATCTCCCAGAGCATTCAGCATCGACTTACTTTTTGATTAGCTGATGCCTTGTGCAGTTCTTCATTTCATGCACATTAGCTTTATCTTCCAAGTGCTCTGCAGGCTCCTATAAACCAGAGACCTCACATATCTTTCTTCTTCACTCCCTATGTTATCAACCACAGATTAAGTTTTCTAAAACCCTGCTCTGATCATTGATACAAATGACCTTCCTGTCCAGACTTCCAACTGCCTATGAAATTAAGCACAGACTCCTTAGCACAACAGTTAAAACTCTCCATAATGTAATTCCCAACCTTAATTCTTACTACTTAGTGTCCAGATTAATGCTTGGCATAGAGTGCCTGCTCCATCAATGCTCCCTCCTGCTCTCCCTCTCTTTGCTTTCTCTCATGCCCTTGCCAAACTAGAAGAGAGAACTGAGAACAAACCACTGGGTTTGACAATTATCAGGTCACTCATGAGCAATTTCAGTGTCAGGATGGAGACAAAAGCCAGATAGCAGGAACTGAAGGAGTACGTACGTCATGAAAAAAGTAACTGCAGCAAGCTTAGCATAGATGTTTGTTTGTGCTAAGGAGGGACTGGAGGAGTGGCAGCCAGGAGGCCAGTGTTTAGTCTACGGGGAGCACAGAGTGGATTTGTGGGTGAAAGACAAGGAGTCAATGGCACCGTGAAGTGGGAGTTAGTTAGGGTCAGCTCAGGAGGAGCAGGAATAGGGATCCAGGGCACAGAAGAAGAGAAGAGAAGGAAAGAAAGAAAGGATCCAGTTTCTGTCTATTCAGTGAGTCTGACGTGAGTCATCTGTCAGGTCAAGGATGCAGGACAGGATTAGCAATCTGAGACCAGCCACAGGAAGGCAGCCGACGGCCTCAGTAAGAGAAGTGCTGAAAGATCGCCAAGTATCATGAATCAATATGGCCACAATTAGCCTGGTTTCCCATCTTTTGCTGGCATTCCTTGGAGACCCAGGTGTGAGAGGTAAGAAAATATAGGGAAAATACAGCGCAGAAAAGTTGAGGTTGGGGATCGTCCATGAGAGCATGAAAAGCCCAACTCTAAACCTAACCCTAAGCCCTGATTCCAGGGCTTCCTGGCATCAGACTCTGATAGCCTGAAGGGCGTGTGCACTTCACTCCACAGTGAGGATCTGAGTGTCAGGAGGATGGATATGCTTGCCCTGAGGGCACCCAGCTCTGTTGCCCTTGCACAGCTCCTGGCACACAGCTGGTGTCCTGGAGGTGGCTTAGGAGGATGAGACCAACTTGAGGACTTTTTTTCCTCAAATCATCAAGGTCTATGGTTCCAAGTTTTCTGCATTTTATGGAAAATGTTTAAACAAAATTTGAGGATTGATGTAGATTTTTTTTCAGTCTCTTAGTCTGCCGAATAAACACATTAACAAACTAAGCTAAGCTAAACTAAACTAAACTAAACAAAACAACTATTGTCATCATCACCACATTCATTAAATGCTATCTCAACAGCAGAAAACAAGGGCATAATCTCAGCAAAAAAGGCAGATTTTTAAATATAGAAACCTCACTATATTAAGAGGAAAAACTCACTACTCACAGGAATAGAGACCGGGTGTTTGGAAACCCCTGAGAATCTATAGTCACCTTCCAGAAGAGCTACAGCACAGCTGACTTCATTTCCACCTACTCACAATCACCCTGATTGGAGCTTTAGGTGTTCCTAAACCCAGCAGTCTAATTTCTACAGAAAAGCTACAGTTTAAAGATGGCTCCTACATCCTTTGTGTGTGGACACTCTCAGTGGAATTCTCACACAGTCACTTTATTTCCAAGAGGAGAAGAGAGGAGTAGTAGGTGGTGACTACCTGGTGACCAGGGCTTAGAGCCAACTTCTTTGGACTGACATCCCCCTTCAAGGGAGTAAGTGTGTGTGGCAAGGGGACCATACACGAGGATGGCATTGGCTGGTAAGGTAAGACAAGGCAGCAACTGGTTTGAGCCCTGTAACCAAGTGGTACCAAGGCCAAAGAGGGAAAGAAAACAAGGGGGAATAAAGGAAGAGAAGATGATGTGTGCTCACAGGTGAAGGTCAGACTTTCCCTGGTTGGGAAGCCTGGGTGTCAGGTGGGCACCCACTGAGGCTGGTCTGGCAGGAGGGGGCAGTGTGTCTGGGTCTGAGGGGAGGTGGGAGCTGACAAAAGGCTCCTCTGTCTGGAGACCAGGCACAGAGAAGAAAATTCTCCTGCCATTTGCCAGGAAACTCACTCACTCTTCCGGCCTGTAATGAGGCCCTGGGCAGTTTCTCCTTCTTACAGCCTCACAGAGGAATGGCCACTTCTCACCAGAAGGGCTATTTCTGCTGGATAGGGTGAGGCATTACTTTTAGACATTTACAGGATATATTCTCCTTGGCACAGCTGAGAGGCCCTTTCCTACTCAAGGGCTGTGAACCTGAAGGCAACTCCTCAACCCCTGAAATAGATCTGTGGTGGTCCTCACCCCTCTCATTCTGTGCCTTGCCCAAATCAAAAATGTGTCTTTATATTATATGGTATGGTCAGTGCCTGAGATAAAGCATACATACCAGAATTTATGTTTCTACTCATTTTAAAAAAATACTTGTCATGTAATACTATTTACCAAATGGAGAGGAAAATTCAAAATATTTTCACAAGTGGGGCAGCTGTAACCTGTGCTCCTGCTGGACGCCAGCTTTACTCACCAGGAGCACCAAGCTCATTGGCAGGATGAGAAACTGATGCAAGTGGCAAGTGTTGGCTGTGCAGTTGTGACTTGTTGCAAAGGAGAGAAATTGACAACAGGGGTTCTTGTCACTTTAATTCCCTGAAACTTCAGCCTCTAGCAAGAGCTCTGTTAAACCTGCTCTTAGACATAGGCATCTATCCGGAGCCCCTGGGTCTTGTAGGGAAGGCAGAGATCAGATTTCTTGTCTGTATAACGTGGCCCTACAGCATGTGGCTCATTCTCCCAGGAAGATTGGCCCTAGAGCTTGTTGTGTCAGTTTTGAAATGTCTTGTTAAGATGTCACATTTTCCCAGCCTGGGGAAATAGAAACTTTAAGAAGAGCAGCTAGCGAGGAATACACTATAATAAAAAGTAATATGACCCAGATTTTTCTTTTAAAGTGAGAAAATTCTTTCACTCACCTCAGTCATTAAGGAACGGCCCCTGAAGGCAGGTTTTTTTCTTTTTTTTTTCCCCAGGTAAGAAGGTGGCTTCAGATCACAGTCTATAGGCTGCCTTCTGCTATGGAGAAGACAGCTGTGTTTGGGTCGTGTGTGTGCCTGAGGATTAGGCTCTGTACATGGAATAAAGCATTTTAGGTATAACAGGGTTGGAACATCTATGTGTGTAGCATGGGTTGGTAACCAACGGGTCTTGATTTACCTGGGGTTTTTCCAGTTTCAAAACTAAAAGGCCTACAGCTAGGGAAACTCCTCAGTTCCAGGCAAACTAGGATGGTTCATCACTTTAGATGTGGAAGCACTGAGAACCTGCTCTCGTTCTCCCTCACTGGCATGTGACAGGGCTTATCATCTACTTTTTAAGATCTATTCTTTTGAGTCCAGGAATTGTCCCATATTCAAATGCAGGCAGCTTTAAGAAGGCTGACCCATTAAACCATTAAAGCTGAGAAGCAGCATTCTACACAGCTGATTACTCCCTCCTGCTTGACGGTCTCTTTCCTCGGAAATATACAAATTAAGACCACAATAGGATAGCATTTTACATTTACTAGCTAGGGAAAAAATAAAAAGTCTGACAATACCAGGTGTTGGTAAGGACATGTTACAACAGGAACTCTTATTTACTGCTGGTGGGTGTGTAAATTGGTGCACCTACTTTGGAAAGCAATTATCTTATAAAGTTGAACATGTGCAAACCCAAATGAATTTTACTTTAAAATATATGACAGAGAGAAGCTCCTGCACTTGGGCCTCAGGAATCATATGAAGAGAGGGTTTCTATGACCTAATAATGCTTTAGTTCACAAGATGGGTGTTAGGATTACATGTTTCAAATTATTATTATGTCCCATTACTTACATATATGCTATATACATTCATTTGTAAAAATAAAAATATATAATAACTGTTTTAGGAAAATCAGAAGGCAGAAATAAATCAAAATATGTCAGTGTTCACAACAAATGTAAAAACTCTAAATTCATTGGTTAAAGGACAGGGATGGTAAGAATATGTTTAAACAGCAACATCAGCAACAAGAACAAATTCAGCTAATTGCTGTTTATTAGAGACATATGTGAAATGCAAAGACTCAGATTAAAAGTAAAAGGACAGAAGAAGACACTTTAATCTAGAAGTAAATATGTTAACATCAGACAAATAGACGTTGAAGCAAAAATAGGAATATATAATATCTTAATATCCAGCATTAGGAATTGATAGTCTTTACAAAATCACCATAAAGATATAACTTGTTTGAATCTACATAACATGTCTTCAGTGTATATAAAGCAAATCCCAACAGAATTAATAGAAGAATTGGACAAATTCACAACTGTGGTGGGAGATGTAAACACAGCATATGAATAGCAGGTTTGTGCTTTGTCTGCCTTTTCTGTCTGTTCTGTCCTTCCTTATTTTCTATGTGACTTTAAGCAAGTCTCTTCTTTTTGTTAGACCTCAGTGTCTCATACCTGAAAAGAGGGAATTGGACCAGATGGGTGAGGACTCCATGAAATAACCATACTCCCATGCCAGTGAGTGCCTGGAAAAAGCCTTGTCACATGATGGATGCTTCTGAGACCAGTGGCAGCTGGCGCTCTTTACTCAGCATGTCCCGGGATAATCCATCACCTGTGTCTTTCCTGAAAATGCCACTCTCAAATCCCCCGCTACCTATCGCAGGCAGCTTTGCACACCCAGAAGCTTATAAATCTCTTTGTCAGCTCAAGGGCCAACAGATTGAAAACTCATAGATCCAGCTTCTTGGAGCTACATGTCTGGTTTGTCTCTCAAAGTCAATTAGGAGGTGAGAGAGGAAGTCAGTATGGACTGATTCCACTGGCAGGCTGACACTAACAAGACATGCATGCTTGGAAACATGGAAGGGGCCATCTGTGAAAGCTTGGAGTACAGCTTCCCTAAATGGTAATTTCAAATGCAGCATAAAAAGGTGAACTGGGAAATGCTAGTTTGGTAACATGAGCCCAAGACCAGGAGTCAGGAGCCTGGGGCAGGTTTTCTGGACTTGACAATCACTGGGGCAACATTAGCCAATCTGCTGCTTGTCTCTACATCGCTTCCTCATTTCTGAAGTGATGGGATTGGGTTCTGAGGCCTTCACATCTCTGGTGGGGCCTGAGAACTCTAAGTTTTGGTAGGATATCTCTTCTGTTAATTGACTTTTTATTCAGTAGGAAGGGGGAAGTGAGCTAAAATTTACCAGGTGCCTACTAGATTCCAGATGCTTTACGCAGGTAATTTCATGTAATTTTCACCACACATCTATTATTATTATTATTATTATTATTTTTATTATCATTTGAGATGGAGTTTCACTCTTGTTGCCCAGGCTGGAGTGCAATGGTGTGATCTTGGCTCACTGTAACTTCTGCCTTCTGGGTTTCAGCAAATCTCCTACCTCGGCCTCCTGAGTAGCTGGGATTACAGGTATGTGCCACCATGCCCAGCTAATTTTGTATTTTTAGTAGAGATGGGGTTTCTCCATGTTGGTCAGGCTGGTCTCAAACTCCTGACCTCAGGTGATCCACTCACCTTGGCCTCCCAATGTGCTTGGCTTACAGGCGTGAGCCATTGCACTCGGCCTATTATTTTAATTTTACTGATGAGAACTGAGGTTCAGAGAGAGAATACTCTGGATAGCAGTGTTGACAAGATTCGAACTTAGGTCTTTGAAACTAGAGACTGCACTGTTTGCACTACAACCAACCTTCTCCAGTGGGTAGGACATCTCCAGTAAGAAGTTAGATGGACCTATTGTGAATTTTCATTCCTGTAAGGTAGACTCTTCCAGAAGAAGCTGGGAGAAGAGGTTGTTGGTAAAATCCACAAGTATCTGATACTGGATGTGGGAACAACACAAATACACAAACATCCTGGTAAGTGATGCTTAGCAGGCTATCCTGAGGCAGAACCCTGCAGGCAACAGGTCAGTGTCTGCATTCATTAATTCCTGTGTCCATTTATTGAATTTTTTTGGTGTTTACTGTGGATCAGGCCTGAGATGCTGGAGTAACAGTGATGAACAACACAGACCAGTCCCTCCTCTCTTGTACTTCAAAGCTACTGAGAATTTAGGGGCATCCTTGGGAGCATGGAGCTGGACCCCTCCCCAGATAAGAGGTATGAGGGAAGGCCCCCAGGAACATAACCCACTAATGATCTTTTCCTCTTCCGTTTCTTCTCCAATTTCCCCATTTTAGTCAGTCCCAGCTCTGTGTTCGTCTCACTTTCTTCCCATAATCAAACTTGAATCAGTGAGCTCAAGTTGGAAAGTTCATTCATATCTATTGCATTACTTCTTCTGGAGAATCTGCATTTTAACCTAGGACTCCTGAGATTGAATTAACCACTTCTCTACTGGTGTAACTGCTATTACTGGAGCAGGACAACGTTTCAAATCAAGAATGAGGGGGTGTCTCCCAGATCACCGAAGTAGGTCTCTACTACCATCATAGAGGGAAGAAGAGTGGCACAGAGCTTACCTGAAGGAGCTGTGAAGTGTGATGATTTTGACTACAATACTTGTTAGCTGAATTATGAGCCCAGTT